>NC_066554.1:8499191-8673602 GCF_024679095.1 Eriocheir sinensis
TTCTTTTTCATCTTTCTTGATTACGGCAGTTTTCTTTCGTTGCGTGGTTGCTCCCCCTCTCTCTCTCTCTCTCTCTCTCTCTCTCTCTCTCTCTCTCTCTCTCTCTCTCTCTCTCTCTCTGCCGCCTCCATCTTGCTTCGACGGCTGCTGCTGCTGGTCGGGTCGCCTCACTCCAGCGCGGCCCCGTTATGTCCCGTGTACACACACACACACACACACACACACACACCTGCGCGCACCTTTTCTTCCGGAAAGTATACACGCAGATACATTGACACCACCAGCACACACACACACACACACACACACACACACACACACACACACACACACACACACAAATAAATAAATAAATAAATAAATAAAATCAGCTCAAATCCTATCACCTGTAATTTTTTTTACAGCACAGAGAGCAACTCAAGGGCAACAAAAAGGAAATGTAAAAAAAAAGCCCGCTAACTGTTGCTCTCATATAGTGATACGTATAGAGTGGCCAAAAGAGAGGTCAATTTCGGATGGAGAGGTGTTTTCTTGAATGAGGTCAAGTCATAGGCAGGAGGAAATACAGACGAAGGAAGACTGTTCCAGAGTTTACCAGTGAAGGGGATGAAAGAATGGAGATGCTGGTTAGCTCTTGCATAAAGAGTTTGGACAGTATAGGGGTGGGCATGAGTATAAAGTCGTGTGCAGCGGGGCCGCGGGAGGGGGGGAGGCATGCAGTTAGCAAGTTCAGAAGAACAGTCAGCATGAAAATATCGATAGAAGATGGAAAGAGATGCAACATGGCGGCGTAATTTAAGAGGTAGAAGGCTGTCAGTAAGAGGAGGAGAACTGATGAGACGAAGAGCCAGACACCACTCTGTCCAGAAGAGCTGTGTGAGTGGAGCCCCCCCACACGTGAGATGCATACTCCATACGAGGGCGGACAAGGCCCCTGTATATGGAAAGCATCTGTGCGGGGGAGAAGAACTGGCGGAGACGATACAGAACGTCCAACCTCGAGGAAGCTGATTTAGTAAGAGAGATGTGAAGTTTCCAGTTGAGATTTTGAGCTAAGGATTGACCGAGGATATTTAGTGTTGAAGAAGGTGACAGCTGAATGTTGTCGAAGATGGCGCCACAATACACACTTGCCAGCGCCATGACGGGCTGGGGCCGAACACCATCCAAGCCCCTCAAGCAAGCCTACTGGCTCTATAGGCGTAGACGTAAAAAATAAAAAAATAAAAAATAAATAAAATAAAAAGTAGCCTCAGAAACCTGTGTTTCGGTGAGGAAGAGAAGGTGAGGTTTAGAGGAGAGATGATGCTCCACTGAATGAAAATTAGAGCGAAGACAGCGAATGTTGCAGAAATTGATAAAACAGAGGTTCGAGGAGTTATCAAGACACCTCTCTAGTCGGCAGCCATAAGGGGAGTCCTCCCTGGGGGAATTTGTGGTCTTCCCCCAGACGGGGACTCCGAGGCAGAGCGTAATTGTGCCATTTTGAATTTTAAATTTTGGGAAAAGGTGTGCATGTTGTGTGAATGTAGTGTGGTGTGGAAAGAGAGAGGATCTGTCTTTAGAGAGCATGCTGAACTACTCTTTGGTGTTGATGAGACAATAGGGAAACGGAAAGTGAGGACATGGGAAGGGTCTTTGGAGGGCTTCAGCACCCTCCTCGCTTCCCATATATACCTCACCGGGAGTGGCTTCCGTCCATATCGGTAGGTGTCTTCCTACCTACTCCACTCAGAACCATCCGATTAAATGTTAAAAAAAAAAAAAAAAAAAAAAAACGAACATGAGTCAACCTCGTAAAAATACAAATATGTAGAAATCTAAATGTGAAAATTCAAATAACTAAGGATACTAAAGAAAATTTTTCGCCGACAGGAGCGGGTAATAGCCTCTCTTGAGTAAGGAGGAAAGGGGGGGGGGGGATTGATCACACACACACACACACACACACACACACACACACACACACACACACACACAGATATGCACTCAACACAAATACTTGGAAACAGGCAAAAAATCCTTAGAGAGAGAGAGAGAGAGAGAGAGAGAGAGAGAGAGAGAGAGAGAGAGAGAGAGAGAGAGAGATTTTAAGTGTGTGTGTGTGTGTTAGCCTAGCCTAGTAAGCAGTATAGTTGTAGGTTTCCGCTGTTCCTGGTGACCTACATCCCTCCTCGGGGCTGCCACCACGGCCCCACGACTCCCCTGATACTGGAGGTTTTACTAAGTAGTCAATCAGGTGCGCGCGAGTGCCATTCACCAGGTCTGATCACGTACTGGACTCCCGCGGTCGCCAGCCAATATCCTCTTCGTTTTGAGCCTGGAACAACGGCCCATAGGTACTCTTAACCCGGTCGCAGAGGGGATCATGTTTCTTAATGGTCCCTCTAAGCGAGAAAAAATAGAAAAAATCATCACTCATACAAACCATTTCATAATATATATCAAAGCATTTGTGATCAGTTTATGCATCATCTATTTTTGGGGGTTTATATCATGGCACAAATTTGGCCCGTCGCTGCTACCGGGTTAAGAATTTCGCAGCTTAGACACCCACATTTGGTAAGGCTTTCGTAGAGGTTGCATGTACTTCCATGGGTAGTGTTATGAGCCTGGTAATAGTTTGGCAAGACTTCTGCACCATGAACGTAAAAAAAACACTCATGGGAACCCGACTCATCTCCTTTGTGGCCTTGGGAAAATAATTGTTGTCGTGAGAGCCCAAAGCGTCTGATTATACGGGCTTACTTATTCACGGATCTTTGGGTACGGCAGGATCACACACACACACACACACACACACACGGTATACCCATTCACTGCTGGGTGGACAGAGGACACGGTTGAAAGGAGGCTGTCCATCCGTGTGTGTGTGTGTGTGTGTGTGTGTGTGTGTGTGTTCCTCCTCAATAAAGCTTGAATATTATATAAACGTGTCAATTGCTTGTGTATCAGTTCGTCATTCAAGTTCAGAGAGAATGTCTGACCATGTGTGTGTGTGTGTGTGTGTGTGTGTGTGTGTGTGTGTGTTCCTCCTCAATAAAGCTTGAATATTATATAAACGTGTCAATTGCTTGTGTATCAGTTCGTCATTCAAGTTCAGAGAGAATGTCTAACCCTGTGTGTGTGTGTGTGTGTGTGTGTGTGTGTGTGTAGTCATGTGTGTTGCTGTTGTTGAAATGCGGACGACATATACAGCATCCTAAGTTTTCCAAAGCTTGCCACATGCTACCTACAAACGGCGCCTGTCTTGTTTGTTGATTATATTCATCAGTGCCATGTCAGCTGATAGATAGACAGATTGATAGGTAGATAGACAGATATACAAATAGACATGGATAGGCTGTTTTAATATTGTAGGGTATAATCTATAATTAAATTCCTTCAGTCAGTCATGCACAAAGAATATCTGATAAATAAACTAATGTATACGGATAGATAAATGAACAATATGATCCACAGAACGTATTTAAACTGGGTGATCCTTTTCAGAGAGAGAGAGAGAGAGAGAGAGAGAGAGAGAGAGAGAGAGAGAGATCCATGAACCCAAAACAAAAGCAAACTAATGGACAATCACCTCCCAATCACCACCACTGTAAGTTCCAGCTGTTACTTCACTACCACAATGATAATAATCCTTCCTGCCAGCCAGCCAGCCACGATTCGACCACAGACAGACAGACAGACACAACAACCTCATCATCTGCCATCACGGCCAACCAACAAACTGTGTCAGAGGTATAGAGTGGCGACCGCTGGTTCTCTCTCTCTCTCTCTCTCTCCGCCGCAATAATATTTTGGTGTGTTGCGGGGACGGCCGTGGTGTGGAGGCTCCCCCCCTACCCCCTCCCTCTCCTTCCCTCCCTCCCTTCCTCCCTTCGTTAATGTTACCAGCTCTCGGCCCTCCGTCTGTTCGCTCCACTCGTGATGGCTGTCTACGAGAGGGCTCAAAGGCGTGTACAAGTGGCTTATTTTCCGTGCATTACGTGTTCCGTGGTGCATGGAAGGAGGGAAGGAAGGCTGTCATGAGGGAGGTGAGAGGAGGTACGGCGCGTCAGTCCTCCCGCCCCGCCCCGCCCCGCCCCCGCTGCCTCGCCTCACCCTGCTCCTCCTCCTCCTCCTCCTCCCTCTCTCGCTTCCTTCACTGTCAAAACAAACTTGATAGCGGCACGCGGCACCCTTTCCTTAACTTCCGCATGGGTTACTCGCTTCACTCACTCTTTTCATTATTTATTAGTCGTCATTCCCTTGCTCGCTTCGGTTCCTCACTTTTATGAATAACTCGCCTCGGTTAACCCATATAATTAAACGATCTCTGCTCACTTTGGTGCCTCCCTAAGTATTTATCTTCCTTACTCGCTCGCTCTGGTTCCTCACTCACACCCATTCACTCACATCCTTAGTTGTTCGCTTCTCTTCACTCACTCAGGCATTCAATTGGTTTCTTACTCATAATTATGCCTGGAGTAAACTCAAGACCCCCCCCCTCTCTCTCTCTCTCAGAAAGGATGCTATAATAATAGGTTTGGGTCGTGGGAACATTCTTGGAACGCACTGAGGCGAGTTTCGTTTTTTTCATTTTTTTCCCTTCTCGTCTGATACCACCACCACCACCACCACAACCACCACGGCCACACCTTCTAATTACAGACAGGTAAAGATAAATACAAGTAACGTCGGCGTGATAAGGTAATAATAACACCAATATAGTATACCTTCACCCAAAGCCAGTCGTAAAGTTTCCAGAAGAGACCATGATTGTATGATACTCTTTTTTTGTGTGTATTTGGTTCGATCTTGGTGATTGTTTGTTATTTATAAATTATAGCGTTTGCAAGTTGAAGTTCCTGTCGATATGAATTGCGTATCTTCTTCTTATTATTATTATCATCATCATCTTGCAACAAGAAAAAAAAACTAACTATAACTATTACTATTACTACAACAACTACTACTACTACTACTACTACCACTATTACTGCTGCTACTTCTATTGCTACTCTCGTGTCCCTCTTTTCACTGATATATTTTCTGTTCTAGCTCTGCGCCTTCTCAGGATTTCCGTTTATCTATCTATCTACATCCTCTGAGTCTACAACGATGTTTTCAATGTTTCCACAACAGCCCATCACTCACTCAGTCTCATCCCCCCCCCCCCCCTCCTGGTGCTCTCTGAATCAATAATCTCATTAGTAAATCAGTATATCAGTTAGGCTTCTTGGATCACTAAATATGTAATCGGTGCGTTGAAGTTACCAGATTGTTATGTCTTAAGCGTTGAAGTCTCCTGATTAGTTTATAGTTAGCGTTGAAATTTCCTGGAGCAAAAAAAGTACTTAACATTTTTTTGTCTTCCCACGGCTAAAATCTGATTAGTATTGTAATGATGTTAGGTCAGAAAAACGTTGAAGTTCCTAGATTATTTTAGTTTTCATTGAAGTTTTCAGAAGTAAATGATAATATCTAACCGCTTATTCTCTCTATGTTTACAACTTTATCGGTATTGTAATGACGTATTTTTCGTCTTTCCATGACAAAAATCTGACCGGCGTTGCAATGATGTTAGGTTAAAGAAAGCGTTGAAGTTCCCAGATTATTTCGTAGTTTGCATTGAAATTTCAAGGAATAAAAAAATACTTCACCTTATCTTCACTCTATGATTACGGTCTTATCAGTATTGCCATGATGTTAGATTAATTAAAAAGCGTGAAGTTCCAAGATTATTTTATAGTCAGCGTTGAAATTTCCGAAAAAAAACCCTCACCTTTTCTGTCTATTACAATTTTATCGGTATTGCAATGATGTATTTTCCGTCTTTCTATGACAAAAATCTGATCAGTATTGCAATGATAGGTTAAAGTTACCGGATTATTCTGTAGTTTGCATTGAAATTTCCAGGAGTAAGAGTGAATATCTAACCGTTACTTCTTTCTAGGATTACAATTTCATCGGTATTGCAATAATGTTGGGCTGAAAAAAAAAGAAAAAAAAAGCGGGCGCACCGTTTGTTATTCGTTCCAATAGTGAAAAGAACTCCACTGAGGCAGGCTTCAGAATAGGACGACGAGATTCATGGCAGTTTGTATATCTCAGTTCCAATACAAATGGCCATATTTTTAAGAATTTTAGCGCCCAAGCACACGCACGCACACACACACACACACACACACACACACACACATTTGACAAGGTTTTCGTAGTTGTGGACATTTCCATGGATAGTTTTATGATCCTGTTGGTAGTTTGACAAAGCTTCTGTATACCATGAATGTGATAAAAATAAACACTCATGGGAACCAGGGGCTATCTTCTTGAACATATCGGCACACACACACACACACACACACACACACACACACACACGCATTTCTTTGGATAGTTTTAAAAAGGTTTGTTACCATGATCGTTAAAAAAAACAATCATGAAAACCAGATTAATCTCCTCTTCGGCTTTTGGAAAGAGTTGATGTAAGGGGCGGAAGCGTCAGAGAATACAGGCATAAATAACCGGTAAAAACACTCTTGAGAACCAGATAAATCTCCTTCTCGGCCTTCGTGAATAGCTGATGTGAGAGGCGGAAGCGTCTAAGAATACCAACGTGAGTAACCGGTAAGCAGCTGACACCACATTAACCACAAAACAGAGAAATAAAAAGAAAAGGAAAACAGAGACCCGGCCCGACTGTTATGGACACTATCACACACTTGAGCGTTAAAATTCCTCTTCCATCTCGGTCCCAGCGGAGTTCCAGGTAGTTGTCGGTGTCCAGATGCATGATGCTGTGACCCCCTTACCGCTGTGTGAAAGCCGTTGTGCTGCCCGGGAGCCGCTGAGGCCAAGCTGTGGCGCTGCACCAAACTCTCACACTCCCTCTTCTTAGCTTAACACAACCCGTAAATGTTAACAAATCACTCGTGTTTCGTTTAGTGAAGAAGTCGAATGACGGTAAGATGTGCGTACCTTTCCTTCCCTCTTATCCTCCCCCTCCTCACCTACCTGCCTGCCTGCCTACCTTTCTTCACCCCCCTCCCCGCCACACCTCCCACGATCCCTTCCTCCCCACCAAGGGTATTCTGACCAGCGGTGTAGCCCACGCAGGTGCCATCCACAGGTATGTTAGGTTACACTCAGGTACGAAATAGCTACACCTTTTATTGCCACAGGAACCCAACGCCACCCCACACCCCACCACCACACCACGCCCACATGCCACCCAGCCTTACCTCCCCCACTCTACTACCACATGCCACCCAACCTAGTCTAGCACCTCACCCAACTCCACTCTCCTAATATCACATGCCACCCAACCTAACCTATCACCCCAACCTATTCCACCCTCACTACTAACACATGCTACCTAATCTAACCTAGCACTCCACCACTCTACTCCACCCTCACTACTACCATATCCCACCCAACGTAACCTCACCCTAGTCCACTTTTTTTCCACCTACGCCACCCCCAACGCTACCTCTCCCATTTTGGCACCCCAGCTCGCACCCCCCAATACTCCACGCCACTTCATTCCACTCCTGTCCTACCCCGGCAAAAGTCCCATATGTCACACCAACTCATTCAACATCCCATAACGTAGCCCAGTCCCCGTTCATGCTAGCCCCCCCCCAACACACACACACATATCAGTCTCCACCTATATTCCGCCCCCCCCCTAACCTGCCCTCGCTAAGTCCCCTAACCGCATAGTTCCCCATTCCGCGCCCCATAACCGAACCTCATACAACCAAATCTCATAACCGAGAGAGAGAGAGAGAGAGAGAGAGAGAGAGAGAGAGAGAGAGAGAGAGAGAGAGAGAGAGAGAGAGAGAGAGAGAGAGAGAGAGAGAGAATATCATAAAATTGGAGGAAAGTGATTTCATGCATCGGAACACCACTCAAGGAGGAAAATAATTATAGACGATAAAAAAAGTCACACTAACAACTTGATTATATGACTCAAGAAGTGGTAGTAATCGTATTGGTCTTGATAGTAAAGGTGTTAACAAAAGTAGTAGTAGTAGTAGTAATAGTAGTAGTAGTAGTAGTAGCAGTAGTAATTGTTGCTGTAATAGTAGTAGTAGTAGCTATTCATCCTTCCTTGGTTGATGAATGGGTACCTGGGGAAACCTTGGGAAGGTAAACTGTGGTAATTCTGACGTCACACCTGGCCTGTGTCCCGGGTAATGCGTTACTCACTACAGCCTCGAGGACCAAAGAGATATATATGAGCACCGACAGAAAGAGCAGCATAACGGACGTTCCCACCTTTACCTTTACCTGTAAGTTCAAGGACCTTAACCAATCAGCGAACCAATCATTCAATTTAAATCAATTAACTAATCAAACAAGTTAATACGGGAGTCGGTGTGAAGCAAAGACTGAGTGAACACGCACGCAACCTGTCTGAGTTATTTCCGCACACACACACACATACACACACACACACATACACACGAGCGCGCGCGTGACGCTGGTTGCAGGGTTACGCTGTTGGTCGCTGCAGTTACTGGCGCGGGACGGCCCATTCCTGTCTAACGGGGCAGTGAAAGTCAGCAGGACCAGCCCACCTGCCGTAGAGCGTGTGGTACAGAGATCACCTGCTTCTGTTCCCTCCATGCCCACTGCCAGGTGTTTTTTATAGTTCTCTTTTTTTTTTTTCTTCCTCTTCTTCTTTCTCTTCTTCTTCTCCTCCTTTTTCAACTACTACTACTACTACTACTACTACTACTACTACTACTACTACTACTATTATACTACTACTACTACTACTTTTTGCGTTTTTTCAACTCCTCCCTTTCTATCACACATGGATGGGCGAGAGCTTGTAGGTGAAAAGGCGAAAGGTGAAGGAGGGAGGGAAGAAGCGAAAGAGAGAAATTCGAGTGAGGGGCAAAAAAGGAAAAAAAGAAGAAATGACGTCATGCAGGCGGGCACGTGAGAGGGAAATGAATGAGAAGAAAGTTGGGAGTGTGGTGACGGGGGAGTAGGTGGTAGGTGGGGTGGATGAGGAAGGGAAAGGAGCGGATGGAAGAAGGAAGTTATGAAGAAAGTACAGACGGGAGAAAACTGTGTATTCGCAAATGAGAAAGCGAAACAGAGGAGTTCAGAATACTGGCTGGGCGGATGAGGGAAGGGAAGGAAGGGTTGAAAGATGGAGGCTATGAAGAAAGTACAGACTGGAGAAAACTGTTGTTTCGGAAATGACAAAGCGAAATAGAAAAGTTCACGATAATGACTCATAATTTCTGGCATAAAAGAGGAAGCAAAGGAAACATGGAGAAAGCGATTGAAATAGTAAGGCGGCCTCGTAAGAAAAATATGTATTCCAAAATGACAAAGCAAAATTGAAGACTAAATTAAGGCCTACCAAGTGTTGGCACGGAAGATGACAAGAGAAAGTGAATAAAGTATGAAGAGATAAAGACCTCAGAGTTACACTTTACAAGAATAACATTAATTCCAGAATGACAAAGCAAAACGAAAGAGATCAAAATAATGCAAAACAAATGCTAGATTAAACAGAAGAAGAAAAAAAATGGTATAAAAAATATTAACAAGATATAAAAATATACCCTACAATGTTTTGGATACGATAATATTGCAACACTGAGCCCCCAAAATATACAACAAACAAACGAGGATGCGAACTGGCGAAGGAGGCGGCGGCGGTGGTGGTGGTGGTGACGGTGCGCAGGTCTGGACGTTAAAATGTGAAGGTCGGAGGCGCTTGGGATTGGCGACATTTGCGGCTACGAAGCATGATTAGGGAGAGGGGCGAGTGGGCGGGTGGGTGGAGAGGGAGAGAGGCGAGAACATGAGCCAGAAGCAGTGATAAGGGGGGAAGGAGAGAAGGAAAGGAGGGTGGAGAGGGAAAGAGGGCGTGGTGGATTGGTGATAAAAAAGGGAGAGAGAAGAGGAGCAGTGGTAATGGGGAGAGGGTGAGAGGGAGAGAGGATGTGGCGGACTGGTGATAAGGGGAGGGAGAGAAGGATGACGTAATGGGTTGAGAGAGGATCACATTCAAGGATAATAAACAGAGGAATAAAGGAGTCTACCTACGATTAGAGGATTATAAATACAGGATTAAGGGACCTACTATCTACGAAGCATGGTTAGGTAAAAGGCCAAATTGGGGGCACATGCAATAGCTGCGCGTGGCCTCGGAATTTATCTCAAATACGGTGGATGGATGAGTGCATGGGGCATAAGGGAGAAGTGGAAGTGGGTGAGAGAGGAGAAAAGGAAAGGGGAGAAAGAGGAGATTGAGGCGAGGTGGGGTGTGGTGGAGGAAGGGAGAAAGAAAGAGAGTGAGGAGAGTAAAGGAGAGAGGCGAATGGGATGTGATGACGAAGGTAGAGGGAAGCGGTAGGAAAGGAATGCGAGGTGGGAGAAGATAAGAGGGTGTTGAAAACCAGTATCGTTCCTAGGATTCACTCCGTGGGGGTGCACTTGCTTTTCTTAGGGGGCATCCATACCTCACAATATTCAACCAAGCCATATTTTGAATGAAAACTTAAGTAATATTGTATTCATTATGTAATGTGATTGGTTACATATTCAAAGATGGGGGAAAAAAAGTCAATGAGGCAACTCGTAACTGGGGAATGGCTGGGGAACGGCTGGTGACAAACCTTTGACAAACTTGTGGGCTCGAATATCAAATGAGCCACGTAAATGGTCTAACGGAGCCTATAAGGGAAGTCACGACCGTGGCCCAATGTAGAATACAGGTTAACCGCTGTCTAACAATTATTTTTAACTACTGACTTTCTACATTACTTCTTATTTGTCGACACTTCATTACAGTATACCAAAACATGCTTTCAGTAGACAAAAACGTGCCTGATGATGGTTACTATTGGTCGTATGTAATTGACATTTAATTAATGAATCATATAAGTTTACATATAAAGTCATGGTATACTATGACTGCGTGCTTGCTGTTAGAAAATGTATTATTCTATCGAAGTTGCTTAGATATGTATACATAGACTTGAATGTACTAAAGACTACACAAAGGATATCGTGAAATCAAACGAATAACAATTTATCAGCGACATCACTGCAATTTTCGAAGTCGTCCTATATAGAGTATGGAATATATGAAGACGATCGCTTCAAGATGATGTTATTCTGTCTCCAACTCCAGGAAAGGAAAATAACAATTGTAGACTATGCACAACTCTGTAATGTGACAGTAACATTTACAAAGGGCTGAAATAACAGGTGTACGAAGCCCTTATGAGCGTTTTCTATGGGGGGACACCTGGGTGGGCACAGGCCATGAAAGAGGGACACGTGCTCCCGCATGAATCCCATGATTACGCTTCTGGTGAAAACAAGGTGGGGAGGAGTTATGAGTTTACCTGTGTGTGTGTGTGTGTGTGTGTGTGTGTGTGGAGGGGGTAGGGGAGATCCCGCGTGCCTGTCTGTCACCCTCGCCTTGGGGCTTTGCCCAGGCCACGCTTGGCCACGCCCCCTCTCCCTCCCTCGCTCACCCAGCACACGCTTCCTGTTGCACGCATTTGCCTTCACCGTTCCTCGCTGTGGCCTGGATGGTGACGGCACGTCTCTGCGCCACGACAGGCAAGAGCGACACACCCACTTGTGGTTACCAACAAAGGGGTGCTGTGAAAATTTGTGATACATACAAGAAACAACACGTTTCAGTTTTATCATATCAAGTGGAAGAAAAGGGTCGTGAAAATGGCAACCCCTTCACTCCCACTGTACATACATATAAAGTCGAGATAATGATGTTCAGTAATGAATGAGCGTGGAATGAAGATAATGGCGGAGATGAGAGGCGAGGGTCGGAGCGACCCAGAGCAGCTTACCTGTGACCAGTCTACCGCCTAGAGGCTCGGGAGATTCTGGAGTTGATGGTGCCCGAGGCTGAAATTCTATCAGGATGCGGCGGGCGGTAAACGCCAGGCCGTGGCTCTACCCTCTCCAGCTCGTCGCCGCTCAGGTCCAGGTCGGCCACCATCTGCATGATTTCCCGGTCCTTCTTGGTCATGGTGTCCTCGCCCAGCCCAGCCAGGGACCCATACGAGCGAGATCGGTGTTCCTCGCGAATACTATAGGAAAAGGCTCGCTCGTTGAGGTGTCCCTTCTTGCCGTATATATCCTCGTCGCCATCCTTCTTGCCGCCGCTCTTTTTCTTCTTCCGGTGCTTGGGGCGTCCGGTGGTGGCGTACTGCTCCATCAGGTATTGTTCGTGCGGGAAGTGGCCCGGCTGGTACGAGGCCGTGGGGCTCAGAGGCCGGTTGGACGGCATGTAGATGGGCTCCTCCAGCACGCGGGACGGCGGCCGGCGCCCGGGAGGACCGTAGGGCCCTGGGGGTCCGTAGGGGCCCATGGGTCCAGGAGGCGGCATCATGGCGTGGGGTGGCATGCCTGGCGGAGGCACCATGTGAGGGGGAGGAGGACCTTGCATGGGGATCATGTGTGGGGGAGGCATGGGCGGGGGATGGTGACCCATGTGTGGAGGCACCATGGGTGGCCCCATCGGAGGACCATGCGGGACATGAGGTCCGTGCATGGCCTGAGGAGGAGGCTGTGGCCCTGGGGGACCCTGGACCAGGACGAAGGGTGGAGGGCCGCGCATGCCCTTACTCTTCCTCTCAGAGAGGCTGCTGGTGCCCTGCATAAAGCGGAATTTTCCCTTGGCCTTGGGTGGTGAGCCGTGCCCGTTGAGCTGCCGCGGGAGGCTGCCGTTGTGGTGGTGCCGCCCGCCGCCGTTCATCACGCTGGCGGGGCGTGGAGGTCCCGCCCCGTTGCTTACTCGACTTATCTCGTCCTCCTCCCGGCGACCCTTGTACTTAATTTCTTTCTTGCCCTTTTTCTCTTTTTCACTCTCCGGCATGGGGGGCGGAGCCACGGGCGGCATCATCATCTGGCGTGGCCGCTGGGGCCGCGTGCCCCCGGCGGTGCCATACAGGGAGGAGGTAGAGCGGGCGGACCTCATTGTTCCGGAATAGTCAGAATATATGAGTTCGGTCTCTGTCTTGGATGGCCCCGCCCAAACCTTGTGGTTTTCGTCGCCGTTATAGATGGAGACCTCGTCGCCTGGAGAGCCCTGAGAGGTGGGGGAGGCGGGTGCATCTTGGGTCGGGGAAGAACCCAGCGAGAGCGAGGCTGGGATGATCTCCGAAGTGCCGCTGCCTAGGTCTTCGATCTCGATGACCCGCTCTTCAGTGATCCGCCCGCCGTACACTGAGTCGTACTGGCTGGTGCCGCCGCCCTCCAGGCTGCGGGCGTACATAGAATCGGCGTAGGCGTGGAAGCAGCAACGCACCAAGGCGTTGGCTGGCGTTTCACGCTTACATATGAAGGCATGGCACTCGAGCACCTTGATACCTGAGGTGCGGCGCATGATACAAGCGAAGAGCGGCGGGTGATTGATGTTCGGGTTGCGGGCGAAGGGTGAGTCGAGGGGCAGGAATCTGGGCACGGCGGCGCCCTCCCCCCCAGCCACCACCACATACCTCACCGCCGCACAGTAATGCAATGACTCAATGGGGAAGAAGCGGGTCACCTTCTTCTGGTTCTCATCGACGTTCTCAAGCAACATCCCGTTGGACCACACGGAGAGCCAGGAGTCGATGCCACGGGCACTAACGGCACCCTCCGCAGGATACAGCTCCCTGAGAGGCTCTTGGATGCCCTGGAGGCCATCCTTGGTCACCTGGGGCACGGAGGACCCAAGGTACAGCACTCGACAGCGACAGATGGGTGTCGGGTCTGCCCCGCCCCGCTTAGCCATCCTCATGATTTACTACAACTAAGAACGTCACAGAATCAAGAAGCAGTGCGCCAAGGTGGCACTTACACACTGCACCGTGAGAAAGGCTACGACATCGGCCTGCACCTGTTCATACTGCGCAAGTCTCACAGCACTCACGACACCAGCCCCGCCACACTCCCACTCTGCCGTCAACAATACACAAGTGAGTGGAGGCGCTCACAGTCAGGTATGCGGGCGCACTGCGCATGCCTAGTCCACACCCGGCAGTCCCCGCAACACACCTCCAGCCAATCCTCGAGTCCAGAAGAAACTGGGTTAAGCCGTCTCTCAGGATCATCTGACTTTTGAGGTTCCCTGATGTACTTAACAAATGTCCTTATTCAAGTATGCGTCCATTCAATACCTTGAATATGAAATATGTGTCTGTGGCCCACGCTAGCCATCATGGAAAGTGTTGGGCGAGGTGTTCAGAGACTGATATACCAGCAGCAGTCCCCCGCCTACCATGAACGCGGGGCATGCCTACCTGACCCACCCATGTATATTACGAGGTGTAAATTGAAACGCTACTCTCATTCTGGACTCATGCACCTTATCGTTTTTCAGAGAAAGGTCATAAAAAATATGAATTTTACTGTCTTTTTAATTAACACCACGCCTTTTTCCCACATGAAAACTCTGCAGCCGTTATAAACTGAGAGAAAAAAACTTTAATTCAATAATTGTTTACTTTAGAGAACAAGTGGATGTTTACTGACGGGTGATCCTTACTTGAAAGAGGGCTGGGGGGCTGGCGGTGACGGTGCAGCCAAGTGCCTGGCGGGCCCTGGCACATGGCCCGCATACATACCGTACGTGTGTCACTCCCTCCAAGGCGTGACCCGCCCACCCGCGCCGCCGCCACCGTCGTCGCCTCACTGTCAACACACTCACTCATCCATGCAGCCTTCCCTCCCTCAACTTTTATTATTATTATTATTAGTATTAGTAGTATTAGTATAGTAGTAGTAGTAGTAGTAGTAGTAGTAGTAGTAGTATCATCATTATTTTTCTGAATAATAATAATAATAATAAGTGGTAATAATAATTGTTTACCGTGCATTTTCTTGATACGTTGAGGGTTGGTGGGCCATACTTACCGGCAGTCAGCGGTACAGTGTTTTGCTTTGATGCTGAAACTAAGGACACTAATAAAAGTAGGACAGGGATGTTTTAGGTTTTCTGTGTTGCAATGACTTCCCAATGTTCATGGAAGGATATTGCCATGACGTATAGAGCTATGGAGAGAATATGAACGAAGAGAACTGTCTATACTGGAAACTGCTGCCGTGGTCACCCCCCCGCAGGGAAGTTTCCGGAGGAGGCAGTATTATGGTCATGCTGATCGGGTCTTCTCTTTCGTCGGTTTTACAGGATCTGCTCTGAGTCTCCAGTAAGAAGGTAAAACAAACAGTATGGAATCCAGTGCACACTTTATTGACTTTAATTATACCCATGCTCGACAATAATGTTTTAATTTCGTAGACAATAATACAGTAATTATGTAAAATTATACACAAGTAACGTGTGTGTGTGTGTGTGTGTGTGTGTGTGTGTGTGAGAGAGAGAGAGAGAGAGAGAGAGAGAGAGAGAGAGAGAGAGAGAGAGAACGAAATGTAAGCGTCTTGCAAGCTGCACCTGCACGTGATGGGTTCCGGTCTGCTGGAGGGGGCGTGGGGCGGGGGGCAGGACCCAGGGCAGCTGAGCCTTGCTAACAGCTACGCCGGAGTCTTGCCTCACGCACCACGCCTGACTTTCGGTGCCGCCGTCGTCGTCTCCGCCAGCGTCGCCTCGATGCCTCAATCTCACAAGTTTTGCCGCTACATCCATCCGTGATACAAAGAAGAAAACTACAGCTAGGAACTCACGCCAAAGTGTGTGCAAAGGGAACTGACAAATCAGACTTGCTCTACAGTTAGTCTGTTAATCATGATAAAAGAAATAGCGGCACTTTGATATTGGTCTTACACTAGCGCATGAGACCTTGCTCACCATCTCACACACCCGCGGGCCTTCTTCCATAACGATGCATCACACACCCTTCAGTATCGACGACCAATACTTATCATTATTATTATTATTATTATTATTATTATTATTATTATTATTATTATTATTAAGTGATGTTATCTTCTTTACCTGGAGCAGGTGGATCATACCTCTTGAACCAACCTCAGTTAAAATTGGTGTATAATAAATAACCTCACGACCACTGGCTGGGTGGCCCCACGTCCCAAGGCCCCACAACACTCACGCGGCGGGGCGGGCGTGCATGGTTAGCGGGAGGGGGAGGGGAGGGGCGAGTCACTTTTGGGCTGGCCGTGCATCAAACACTTGGTAGTCAATGAAACAAAGAGTGTTGCACCTCCACAGGCTGGCCGTGGCACAGAATCCTCGTTGGCTCCAGGCCACGGGCTTTGGCTGCACTTCGGGTCATCGGAACAGCAAAAAGAAACAAAGTATTTTGCCCATTACCCAAAAAAATCTGCATATTTCTGAAGATAAACATCCCCCGAAGATACAGACGGATAAATCGTTCTTTGTTGTAGTAATATGACTAATCTAGGCACAGCAGCTTCCATTAGTGTTCAGGGTGAGGAGTAAGGGCCAAGGCGGACAGAGAAAGACACTCCAGGCTGTAGTGGTGAACGTAGAGGGGGTCCAAGGAGCAGCAGGTTCCTCGACGCCCAGCAAACGAACACTGTTGGCTCCAGCAAGCCCCGGCGGGGGAACCAAGCCGGGATAGTGTGTTAATATTTGTACTGCTCCGTGTATGGCCATTGCCATCAACATTTCCCAACGATCTGTTCAGGAATCGTCTGCATTTCGTTCTCATTGGAGCCTCACCAGATGGCTCATCCAAAGACTCCGAGACGCGCTGGCCAATGCCCCCCACTCGATCTGCTGGAAGTTCACGTCTTCCCAGTTTCTCCATATTAGCAACAAGCTGTATCCCCCTTTCCATAAGGTTAATATGTTCGTCGATTTGATAAATTTCCACAACTTAAGGTCCGCCTGTACTGTGTGTTTGCCGTCTGGCCGCCAGCATCTTGCCAGTCATCTGGGTAAACGTGCGCGCCTACACAGCATTCCTGTCCATACACGCGCCTGTGCCTTCTGCAGTGTTCCATTTGCGATATTATACCTTCATCCGCATCAAGTTATGGATAAAATTACATAGCATTGCACACACAGACGCCAGCCAGCCACACCTTCCCCATCAGAAGCGTCACGGGCCTCAGCGGCGGGAGGGCGCGGCGTATACACCCTAGGGCCAAGGCTCTCCGCCAACCCTCACTCAGGGTGGGCGGGAGGAGCAACAGTGAGGCGCCCTTTGTGCCATTTTCATCATGTTAGGCTCAGTTTTCACTATAATTCTAACATGTATCTTCAACGAGTAACTCATATGGGTTTCATGTATAATTCCGGCTTTATAAATCATATAGAAATATTCAGTTTTGTGGTTAGGCATATTTAGTATAGCCAGGAACAAATATTTTTTCGGAGACGTGTAAATGCGATTATTACCAGTATAACTATTAGTTTTGTTCTAATGGCAAGAATAATGAAAGTTAAGGCAATGAGTGCACCGCAGAATCTATATAGTAATGGATGCCAAGCGGTGCGGGTGGGCGGACTGAGGTGAAAATGATGATGTGGTAACTTGACGGTGAACATGATGTGATGAGATGACGTAATGGTGATGAAAATGATATAGCGCCCTTTATATAGTTGATATGATAACGGCGTATAGGATGATAATAGCGATGATAGGCATACTTATGTAAAGCTGGTTACATACTCTATATAGCGCGCGTAGCTGGGAATAATAATTACTCGTTTATTTAATGTCTTTCTTGCAGACTCCTTACGTTCTTATGTTCTAATTACTCAGCCCTTCTCATCCATTAACGATCTTTCCGGCTGTTTAATTAACCTTCGTGTCTTACTCAGTGTTTGAGAAGCCTTGCGGGCATCTTACATTACGAGACGTTGCACAAACCTTTGATGCCTCCACAAGTGAAGCGAGGACACGAGACTTTGCTCCAGCGTTGCCAGATTATCGTATTCACCACATTGTATTTATCATTTTTAAGCCTCAAACTCTCGTACCTACAAAAATAACGAAAGGATATTAAAGTTAGCGTTAAAACTATTATTTATTGATGTTTGTTTTGTTTGTTTTTGCTGTACATATCAGTCAGAAACTTCGAAAATGGAATACGGTGTGTACGATAATTTGGCAACGCTGCTTTGATCCTGGCGTGAGCATGAGAGGCAAATCTTCTGCAGCGAGGCCGTCTGATCAAACGCGAGGGTGAATGAAATACTTGAACACTACATAATGAGTATATTCTAAGCGCGCAATTTTTCGTCGCCATCTTGCTTCAAGCACGACACTTCCACAATCTCCTCAACCTCCATCTCCTTCCCTTCGACTTCCACAGCCTCCCCCTCGACCTCCAGTCTCTTCCTCGACCTGCACACCCTCCTCCCCGACCTACACAGCCATCTCCTCGACTTCAACAGCCTCCTCGTCGACCTCCACAGCCCCCTCCTCGACTTTAACAGCCTCCCCCTCGACCTCCACACTCCACAGCCTCCTTCTCGACTTCAACAGCCTCCCCCTCGACCTCCACACTCCACAGCCTCCTCCTCGACTTCAACAGCCTCCCCCTCGACCTCCACACTCCACAGCCTCCTCCTCGACTTCAACAGCCTCCCCCTCGACCTCCACACTCCACAGCCTCCTTCTCAACTTCAGCAGCCTCCCCCTCGACCTCCACACTCCACAGCCTCCTCCTCGACTTCAACAGCCTCCTTCCTCGACCTCCACAGCCCCCTCCTCGACTTCAACAACCTCCCCCTCGACCTCCACACTCCACAGCCTCCTCCTCGACTTCAACAGCCTCCTTCCTCGACCTCCACAGCCTCCTCCTTCTCGACCTCCACAGCCTCCTTCCTCGACCTCCACAGCCTCCTCGACCTCTAGAACCTCAATAACCACCACCTCCTCCTCTAACTTAATGAGGGAGATCGGGTGACTCAGTGGGAATGGTGTTTGGCTCGCGACCGAAAGGTTGCGAGTTCTTTTCCAGCTTATGGCGCCTTATCGGTGCATGGGGTAGCGTCTCTTGTAACCCACGCAGAGCTATATGGTCTTAGCTACTTAGCTCGGAGGATCATTAAACCTTTTCAGTCATCCCCATAACCACAACCTCTTTTTCGATCTCCTTTTTAGCATCCAGAAACCCCTCAACCATCACCACATCCTCCCCAATCTCTGTTATTTCTGTGACTACCACCGCCACCTCCTCAACCCCCACAATTTTTTTTTTTTTTTACGTTAGGTAGGCTTTATTGGTGGGGCCTGATGGTCAGTCCTAGCCCGTTATGACACAGACAAGTGTTTATAGTGGTGCCATCCTCCTTGGCTCATGCTGCCTCCCGCAGATCAGCTTTGATCCTCTCTTTTATAAGAGAATCTAGAGTCCGGGTTGATAGATGGTCTTCAGCACAGCACTCGGCGGTGACTGAAAAATCCTAGCTTGTGGCGGCGGCTGAATACAGCGCACGCACGCTAACCACTCAGCGGCTCAGCCACCGCTTCCAATAATATACTTCCATGATGAATGCAGCCAGCCAGCCTGCAGTTGGTACGTTCGGAAGAGCAAGGTCCATGCAAGTAGCGTCAAAAAAGTATCAAGAACAGCAACACCGAAAAAAGCTCTCCTCTTCTAACTGATAGTCTTCTACCTCTTAATTTCCGTTGCCATGTTGCCTCTCTTTCTATCTTCTATCGATATTTTCATGCTGACTGCTCTTTTGAACTTGCTAACTGCATGCCTCCCCCCCTCCCATGGCCCCGCCGCACGCGATTTTCTACTCATGCTCATCCCTATACTGTCCAAACCCCTTATGCAAGAGTTAACCAGCATCTTCACTCTTTCATCCCTCACGCTGGTAAACTCTGGAACAATCTTCTTTCATCTGTATTTCCTCCTGCCTACGACTTGAACTCTTTCAAGAGGAGGGTATCTGGACACCTCTCCCGAAATTGACCTCTCTTTCGGCCACCTCTTTGGATTCTTTTTAGAAGCAGCGAGTAGTGGGCTTTTTTTTATTATTGTTTCTTTTTTTTGTGCCCTTGAGCTGTCTCCTTTGTTGTAAAAAAAAAAATTATATATATATATATATATATATATATATATATATATATATATATATATATATATATATATATATATATATATATTTCTTTTTTCTTACATCAAAGGATGCGGCTCAAGGGCAACAAAAAGAGTACAAAACAAAAAAGACATTGGACACACTAACGAGTGCAAACCGCTCGCTGCCAACACCCTCTGGTCGGAGTTCTCAAAATGTGAAAATATGCAATTAAGTCTTGGGCGAGGTCCTGCCCTACTTCACCTCTCAAAACTCGTGCCAGTGGAATGATTATTTTTTACCTCGGTGACCTTGATCTTTGACCTTGAAAATCGAATTCGTCCTGTGTGGGGCCATTAGTAGTCCACCTATGAAGTTTCAACATCATAGCTGTAATGGTTCAAAAGTTATCGCGTCAGAAAAAAAAATTACAGCTGAAAACAATACCTTCCGCAAAATTCTTTTGCGGGTGGTAAAAAGACAGCTACTCGCCGCTCCCACAAAAGTAAAAAGTAAAGAGTAGCCAAAAGAGAGATTAATTTCGGGTGGAGAGGTGTCTTGATACACTCTTCTTGAAAGAGGTCAAGTCACAGGCAGGAGGAAATACAGACGAAGGAAGACTGTTCCAGAGTTTACCAGTGAAGGGGATGAAAGAATGGAGATGCTGGTTAACTCTTGCATAAGGGGTTTGGACAGTATAGGGATGAGCATCAGTAGAAAGTCGTGTACAGCGGGGCTGCGGAAGGGGGGGAGGCATGCAGTTAGCAAGTTCAGAAGAGCAGTCAGCATGAAAATATCGATAGAAGATAGAAAGAGAAGCAACATAGCGGCGGAATTTAAGGTTAATGCAAAAAAAATCACTTAATAAAAAAAATTGATTTAAATAAAAAAAATCTGATTTAAATAAAATAAATCGATTTTTATATTTTTTTTAAATTATGATCTTTTCCATCCATGATATATATATATATATATATATATATATATATATATATATATATATATATATATATATATATATATATATATATATATATATATATATATATATATATATATATATATATATATATATATATATATATATATATATATATATATATATATATATATATATATATATATATATATATATATATATATATATATATATATATATATATATATATATATATATATATCATGAGGAAGATGTTTTTAAATGTCTGTGACTTGTTTTGTTTGTCCATACATGGCACACTAAGCAGAGGTGTTACCCTCCCAAAAGCTATCCTCAATAACTCTTCCCATCCTTAAACATGCGCACAACTAGTGAGATCTCACTAACCAGGCAGCTTCTAGTTTGTGTTCATGTTCTCTCTTCATCCCTCTTATTGTTATATCTTTTAGCTTCTGTCCTTACATGTGCTAAATTGCTCACCCATATCCTTACTACCCTAGCTGCCTTTCCTTTTCCCCATGACTATACCACCTAATATAAGTGTGGCTAATGAAAGCTTTACAAAACATTCTGGGGACTGGGTCATGGTGGATGGTGAAGTGACCATATAATTAGAAGCAAATATTTATTTATTACCAGTGTTCTTTGTGACACTATGACATTATCCCAACACAACATAGCACACAAAAACGATGACATTCACTGGCTTAGAATCGTCTTTCAAAATACTGTAATGATAACCCAAATAAAAAAATCAAGAAAATTAGTAATTAAATTGGGAATATACAGCAGTATTTAGTATGTTCATTTAAGTAAGGCTGATGAATATTTGTGTGCAAATATTTACAAGTGTATGTCTCTTCCTGATACATAAGCACTTCATGTATGAAGTAACTAGAAAATTCTTGATCCTTACCTCTTAGCTGTGCATTGCTGATCAACAAACATAAAAACTTGTTCGTTTGGCTAAATAATAATAATAATAAAAAAAAACCATACATTGACATAAGCACACACACACACACACACACACACACACACACATACAAGGCAGTGCTGATAAAGTATAATTTTCACACAACACGGTAGAAAATTAATAATTTGTGAAAATACATTTTTCTGCTCAGCACAGCCATATCCAACATGTCCAAAAACTTGATGCTAACCTATTAACTAAGAAAAAGGGCCCTTTACTCTCCTTATTGAGGCGATGCTTACAGTGTTAGAAGAATGGTTATAAAATCCAACTCTGTAGGTGATAATTATCATATGTCTTCTGTGTATGTTAACAATTAACTATAAAACATGAACTAATGCCCAAATGCCAAAAAGTGTAAAGCAAAGGTAATTTCTGCTAACTGTGAACAACTCTGGCATAACATTATGATGATGTACATTAGTCTTTGGTTATAACAAATTTCTTTGTAATATCATTTCCAAAGCTTGCCAACAAAAATGGCTCTTAAGCTCAGTGATACTCCATTCCTGTGTGTGTGCTGACATGTTTGGTATTATGCAGAGAATACAACATTTTCCTGTAAATTAATGTAAATTATCCTAAGTACTACATGATACTAATCACAGTGACAAGTACCAGAATAACCCTTAAAAATTTGTTCTTAGAAATGGCAAAATCAAAATTCAAATCACACAAATTAATACATTTACTCAGTGATTAGTAAAAATTCCTGCATGGTGGGAAAACTGAAAGCTTCAGAAGAGCACTGAACTATTTAGGAACTTGTTCCAGCACAGATCAGCATCAACAGCATAGTGCTTAACAATGTGAAAGATGGACACTTCCCAACTGCTGCTTTAGGCTCCTGAGATCAGCGACACAATCATCCTAGGGAAGGAAATAGTCACATTTAGAGAATATTATGAGTATAAAGTTCATGAGTTCATAAGGGGTCCCACATGGGAAGACAAAGATAGTATTCATGGAAAGTACAACTGTCGTAGGTGGATACTGACCCATAGAGATAGTAGAAGAATGCAAGGAGGTAGAAGGCAAGCTTGACCCATCCCTCACGCTGGCATTGACTCAACACCTCATGGTTCATGATGCTGGTGGGGTCGTACAGCCCTGGCCCGCTCATCACTGGACGGTTGCGGTACCTGCCAAGGTGTTCACACACAACTTGATCAACATTACAAAAGTTTGGTACAAAACAATAAGATACATTCTTACATAACACTAATGGTACATGATAAAAAAATACAAATATTTCCATATTTCAAGGTATTTAAGTCTGATATATGATAGGGGCAGTAAATGGAAGGCTGCTAAGCAAGATTCAAATTATAAGATATAAGAATAAATACATGACTGATTGAGATGTAACCAAAAAGTAGTAACATTCACTGTGAAATACAGTGTCTGGTAATCTTGAAGAGCCAATATAATTCACTGGTTCACAGAGGTAAGGTTATTTTACCAATGGCTTTAATTCTATCTACACAATGGTACAGGGAGCAGCAAGCAGACAAATGTTCAAACATAATGCATCTTGATTTCAGCTCATGGAATATAACAGCAGGAGTTTGAAGTTGCCTTACATGGCTTTGTTGCCTAAATTAAGTGTAACCCCCGTGATGATAATTTGGATTAGTGAACCTTGGGTGTGGAAGATAAATGAAAAATCACTACAAAGTTCAATGCAATGCATGATGAGGACACCAAACTTTTCACAGCTGTACCTTTGGATGTGGTAGAGAATGAGTGGCAGGTTTACTAACAAAGAGAACCATTCCCCAGCGGCCAGGAACAGCAGGTTGAAGAACAGGTGCAGGGCATACTCAGGCAACACCAGCTGGCCATACACATACACAAGTATTACTTATAGTTTTGCTGAGAAACGATCTTGAAGTTCTACATGGTGATGTAAGAGAAGGTATGCTGTACAGGGTATACTGAATTGAGAATTTTTTTCAACTTTCTCCCTAACATCATGTTACTTACTCTGTACACATGGTTCTCATTATCTGTGGGGATTAGGGTTTTGGAAAACTACATAATAAAAATTAGCATATAAAGAATATTATAATGGCACTGATGACAGAGGAATGTATATATTATTCATTACAATGTAAAATGCAAATCAGCAAACTTTTCCACATCAGTACTGCATTAATGCAACACTACAAACAACAGTAATAGTACAAAAAATAGAAAAAAATATACATTTGACCCTCACTATTTGCAGGGGATGCATACTGAATGCTCCTCAAATAAGGTGAATCAATAAGTAAACTGAACCTACCACCAAAGCACTATTTACATGGGTTATTTCCATTACCAACAGACCCTCCATGAGCCTAGTACCTGAATCTTGAGGTACATTTAAGTAATACTTAAAAAAAAAAAAAAATAAATAAATAAAAAATAAAAAAAAATAAAAAAAATCCAGGTACCAATACAGTGGGGTGTACAACAATGAACTACTGTATTTGTTGATGTTGAAGACGCACTTTTCCTCAAAATAAGAAAAAAAATTCAGCATGTATTTTGGACACTGAATGTGGCATCATTACCTATAGGCTAAGTTTACATGAAGTATGCAAATCAGACAAGATATTTTTGAAATGTTGTGATGGTGTAGCAGACCCTACTCGCCCTGGCAGTGTCTTGTGATAACGAGGAGACACTTGCGGCAGCCACTGTTATTCTTTTGGTACTGGTGTTGGTCTTGGTGTGGGAGTTGCTGACTCCAAGGTGCCATTTGTATCAGCACCCTTTAGTTCATTTTTTTTTTTTTTTTTTTTTTTACATCTACGCCTATAGTGCCAGTAGGCTTGCTTGAGGGGCCTGGATGGCAGTCGGCCCCAGCCCGTATTGGCGCAGGCAAGTGTTTATAGTGGCGCCATCTCCTCTTATTAATTTTGCAGTAAAACAAGTAATCCATACAGTATATTCCAATGGTAGTATGAGGTTTAAGCACTCACTTCCACTACCAAGTCTTGGTCTTGGTCATTAGCCGGGTGCCGCTCGTCAAGATGAACTGACTCACCTTATTTGAGGAGCGTGGTAAACAAACTTCCAGAGTGAGTAGGTCACCTTTCATATGGTGCTGTTGTTATAATATGGTATATATATTGTATGATATATATATTACAATATGGTGCTGGCCCATAGTATATGGTGGAAATGTAGCTACTGCAAATCATGAAATAACCAACAAAACATCTTTGTAAAATTGGTGAAGGTCAAGATGTCTTTTCCAAAAATATAACAGTTGAAAATGGAGTGTGTATTTGATGCCGGCAAATGCAGTAAATGTATCTAGAATTTCAGCCAGGGCAGTGCCTGACGGTGGTCCAGCCTGAGGTAGACAGAACCCAGCTCCTAGAATACTCATGGGTTACATACCCACACACATACACAACTTCACTCCCATTCTCTCTCCTCTCTTTCAGCCCCCTTCCCCTCCCTCTCATTCTCATACTCCCTTGCAATCTCTCTCCTTTCCTCTCTCTCTCACCTACGTACTCTCACTTCCATTTATAGCTAGGCAGGCTAATCACTGCACTATGGAGGCATATAACTAAGTACAGTGATAAATGTAAATTTATCTTTCTGATCCTCTTAGCAATCACCCTTCAACAAAAGGAATCATAAGAGTATCTTTGACCACAATCTATGATTAAGGGAATCCAAAAACTTTGTGTGTGTGCCTATCATACCCCACTGTGAAGTAAAAAAGAAATCTGGAAGTAATATTCGAGTAAGAAATTTTGAGGGAACTTAATGAGTCAAATTACAAAGGTGAAAATGAAATATATTGAACACTTGGTAAGGCATAATAAAATAATGATGGAGTACATGTCAGTCAGAGGCAGGTTGGCAACACTCACCGGGTTGAGACTGTTGCACTGGTCGATGGGATTTTTGTAGTCTGTTTTCAGCTCATCAAATGCAATAATCTGTAAAGACAGAATGTTGTTATGAAAAATAACAGTAAAGATAAATATGTTCAGTACTTTCCAAGAAAATACAAAAAATTCTTTTCTGCTCTCAATTCTTGGTACTTTGGGGCTATATATCCACATTTATTCTTATCAAACCTTACACTTCAATCCTTACTTTCCTTCTATCTTCATTCTGAAATTTAGCATTTTTAAGTAGTAACTGCACACTTTTAAATAATAAATTATATAATTTGCCAATTTTATTGTTTTCCTCACAACGTTAAAAACCGCATTTCATTCGGATATATGAGCTTTACGGGGGTATCTGGCATATTTTGATCGCCAAGGTGGGAAGATACTCTTCAGTATCGTCACAGCTGGGAAGAAAGACGGAGAGTCATTTGCTCTTATGTTTGCCTAATTTCCAAGCCATTCTTTTTTCACTTTAATTTTCTCCATTACGTCTAACATGGGCAAGTCAAAGAAGCAGATAAGAAGGGAGGAGTTTGCCAGGAAGGCTATTCAGGCACGCTGAGCATAAGCAAGACTGCCAAGCTGGAAAGGAGGGAACACGCCATATTCCCACTTCTGCCTCTGCTACATATTTCCCTCCCACTGCTACATCTCTTCCTGCTACCACTACATCTGTTCTTACCTCTACTATGTCTATTCCTGCCTATTCCTAGATTAAGTAATTTTAGTTTTCAATAAATATGTACAAGTTTAAATGAATTTGAACAATTGCTAGCGGGCAGTGGCCCAACTCTTCCAGGAGCGGTAGAGTCCACCTTCCTCATTGTCTTGAGGGCTCATGCTTATTTCTCCTTATTTATGTAATGCCAGAATTTTTCTCATTGCTATACTCCCACACGGCCACCATGTAACGAAACACATGAGAAATTAATCCAGACAAGGAAAGGTTTTACCGGCACTGGGGATCGAACCTGCAACCAGCAAGATGGGAGAGCCACTCCTTAACCACTTTGCCAAAGAGGTACCCCACTTGCAGAGTGAGTTATGGGAGGCTCATCCATTAGGCAAGTCGCTGCACTACATGGCTCCCCATTCCTATTTAGATTAATTTCTGTGTTAAGATTTTCCATTTTCTATGAACTTTGGAGAGCATGGGCCATCACTCTACCAGTTACCCACTCAGGGTGACACAACAGAATCACAGGAGAGGATCCCACCGCTGCCACCAGTGAAACGTCAGAATTTTTCTCTTTACTACACTCCCACACGAACAAGGCGTGTAACGAAACACATGAGAAATCAATCAAGACAAGGAAAATTTTTCCCAGCGCCGGGGATCGAGCCCGCGACCAGTGAGACGGGAGAGCCACTCCTTAACCATTCGGCCAAAGAGGTACCCCACTCACAGAGGGAGTTATGGGAGGCTCGCCCATCAGGCAAGTCGCTGCACTACATTTACGTAGTGAAGACAAAACTTTTGTTTCTGACGAGTCTTGTTTAGTTTGCTTTAACTTTGCTATGTCAGCTTCACCAATATCACTAGCTTTTGGAAGGGAGAAAGGGAACCAAAAATACTATAGTGATTAGCAAGAAAAACAAATCAAATTCATTTGAAACCATAATAACTACAAGCAAAAAAGTCCCGTCATCGGAACTGGAGGATGACCTATGATGACATAACACCGCTGCCCCTCGGGTGTGCTCCCGGCCTGGCCACCTGGAGGGCCGGTGGCCGAGGCACCCCGGGCAGGTGACCCGCCGCCGCCAGGACCACCGGCCGCTGCCACGCCACGCTGGTGTGCCATTACTCCAGGACACGCTGACACCCAGGCGTGGCAAGGCACACACAGCACAGCACTCACGTGGAAAATGGCGAAGAAAATGAGGAAGGCATCCACGATGAGCGCCACAATGTATGACAGCGCCGCGAAGGTGAACGCCATGTTTATGTTTGTGTACCTGAGGCCGAGGCGGGCCAGGCGGCGGGCGGCTGTCGTACCTCAGGGCCTTTTACTGGACCATATCAGAGCACAATAAACGGTGATATATTGTACTTATAGATTACTCATACAATATATAAAGAATTCAAAATATCTCCATGTAAAGGAAAAAGTTATTGCAGCTGTTGTGTAGATGTTTATCTATAGTCATTGCAGGACTGAATTATTCTGGAAATTTCTAACACTTTACAATATTAACATTAAATATTTTTTTCAAACCTGATAATATATGTGAAAATTATTGCAAGCATACTGTTATACCTTTTTATCGGTCAGGGAAAATTATCATTTTTAGAGGTAATTATCGTACATTATACAGGCGAGTAGAGTCCCATGATAGAGTACCGACCAAGGAGACTCTTTGGTACCGACATAGGCGGCACTAATCCATGGGCGGCACTGTGTATAAGTTTGGTGGGCGCCATATTTGGCCAGTGGAGCACCGCGCCAACTTTGAACTGAGGTAATAATAACAATTTTTTTTTTTTTTGGAAGCAGATTTGGCTGCTTTTCAATATAGCAATATCTTGCTGCTTAACAGGAGAGGGGATACAAAGTATATAAATTTCCTGCAAGCCCACTGAAGAGTTGTGGTAACAAAGTCAGTCGCCTTGGAAGGAAACCAACTCGTTGGTCAGGCACGAAAGTGACTCGAGCAACCTCGCAATGAACTAATAGGGTCTAGGCTTTTTGTTGCCAGCCTTTCCATGTTTCCATTTTCTCCTCTTCCTCATCTTCTTCCTCTTTCTCCTCCTCTTCTTTCTTCCTTTCTCTTCCTCCTTTTCTTCTGAGTAATCAGCGTAAGTTTAATGGTTACTATAGTTAAGAATATAGGTAGTTGAGACTGATTTGAGTGAAACAATCACGTGTTGGCCACGTTGAAGTCTTTGTGTGAATGACAAATGCAGTCGACCTTGTTTTCATTGGATTAGAAAAATGATTGATTGATTGATTGATTGATTGATAGTTTATTGTTGCAAGTAAAACAACAAAGGAGAAGGGAGGAGCATGCCATCCCGACCCCTAGGCAGTACAGAGTGTGATTATACAACTAAGGATACATGTGTAAGTAGCACCAGGAAACTAAAAAGATACAATGGTAGGGGACAAGTGCTAAAAAAATAAAATAAAGGCCTTGATTTAGTCAAGGAAGTAGACATAAGGGACTGTACATATGGACTACAATCTAGAGGCAAATGCAGGATACTCACTAAGCACAGCTGAAAGAACATTATTGTTAATGAACCAGCCCACCAGCCCAGGCAGGTCCCAGTGGCCCTGTGGGCGGTAGGCACTAATAGCAGAACATTGCAGGACATAGTGTTTGAGCGTGTGACCCCCTGGCCTGGCACACAAGCGGCAAGGTTTGCTGCCTGGTGGTAATTTAGGTAATTGCATGTGTACCTACTCAGGAATATTATCAGTATTTACATTTTAATTCCTTTTTCTGTTAACTAACCTCAACATGTGTTTTTGTTTTTCTACAATGGAGATTTTTATTTTTTGTAATGCATTGTCAGGGGTTTGTCTGCAAGACAGCCATTCCCCTTTGTTGTATTTTACAACAATAAATATTTCAATTCAATTCAATTCTACCCCGCATGCCTGTGGTGAGCCGTTACAGAGGCTGATTGTAGGTATCATCGTGAGCATCAGCAAACCCGACCCTCAGCGAGACCTTCGAGCCTTCCGAGGTAGGTCATTGACTCTTGACACTGGCCTTATCAGCAGGAGGCTCCGAGGGGCGACCAGCCGGACCGCGAGAGGCTGTGGTGGTGGTGGTGCCGGTGCAGGGAGCAGCCTCAGGGACTCTGCCAGGAAGCCCCAGCCTGCCGCCGCCCCGCCCCCCTTGTGTGGCTGGCTGCCGCACACACTAGTTTGTTGTCAGGCAGCGAGGAGGTCATGGATGGGGTCAGTGGATTATGACAGCAGTTGGTGGTTTAAATTTGCATTACGTACCCTTCCATATCGTCTCCAACTTAACCCGGTAGCAGCGGGGATCATGTTTCTTAATGGTCCCTCTAAGCGAGAAAAATGAGTAAAAATCATCACTTACACAAACCATTTCATTTTTTCATGTCAAAGCATTTGTGATCAGTTTATGCATCATCTGTTTTGGGGGGTTTATATCATGGCACAAATTTGGCCCGTCGCTGCTACACGGTGAAGCCACAGATTTGGTCCGTCGCTGCTACCGGGTTAATCAACTCCGGAGAGCCATAGGAAAGAATGCAGATATCAAAACAAGGGATAATATCAACAAGAGGGTAGCCACTATATACATATACATTAAAAAATTTAAATCCATTAAGATCCCTCTCTAAAAAAATCAACCTGGCTTTCTTTTAACCCGGTAGCAGCGACGGGGCAAATTTGTGGCTTTACCGCGTACCAGCGACGGGCCAAATTTTTGCCTTGACATAACCCTCAAATAATAGAGGATGCATAAACTGATCACAAATGCGTTGATTTGTTATATAATGATTTGTGTGAGTGATGATTTTTTTCTCATTAATTCACTTAGAAGGGCCTTTAAGAAACATGATCCCCACAGCTACCGGGTTAATCAATCTTGAGCAAAGTTCCTAGTCTTCCATGCTTGTGTCCTAGTTGCTACTTTGATATAAATGATAGGAAATGAAACAACACAAAGAATTTATTAGCTGGCCATTATTTATTATTTTTTTAAGATTTTTAATGTGAGATCCTACATTTTATTTTCCCAAACCAATGGTCTGTTTAAATACCCCCCCCTGCCCCCCCCACAAAAAAATTCAGTGAGTTATATAATTTTTTTTTTCAACCATGGTACTAGCTAGACTTTTTAAAGAATGAAATGGGCTTTGACCAATGCAATTTTCACCACCAGTCTGTGGTCGGTGCAATGCAGCCACATTGTTGGAGGCCTGAATTTACTTATTTATATCTCGTTCTTAATTAAACATCTAGTGCACAAGTTGTTTGCCATTTTTTGAACCAGTCAGTCAATGAGAAATTTTGTAATTATGTTTGTTGCAGGTGTGAGGCTGAGACAAAATATGTTTCATGGGGTGTTGAGTGAGCCATCCACCACAGAGGAAGGTCGGAAGGAGAACATCAAGCGCGCCACAAAACTGAAACATGATGAGAAAAATCCATGTGTTAAGGTGACAATATAATGATTTTTAGGTCAGGCTGTCCTATTCACAGGGGCAATAGTGTTATATTGTTGGTTACAGTCATCATGAAGTAATTAACGACTACATAAATGACCTTATAAGTATTAGCATTAAACTTTTCTATATGCGTGAACTACTGGCGGCATAAGTAGCAATTGTAAAACAAAGCCTTTTGGTAATTCTTTTGATTTTTCAGGAACATGAAATGTCTTTCAAGTGTTTAGAAGACAATTCATATGATCGAAACTCTTGTGGTGAATACTTTGAAAATTACAAGAGGTGTAAGGACTTTTGGGTAAGCCTCTCAGTGTTTGTATTCCCATCTTGGATATCAGAGCAGGAAGGTTTTAAACAAGTCCAGTGCCTTAGTATTAGTGAGAATGTGTCAAGGTCTACAGTACAAAATAATAAGTCAGATGGTGGAGATAGAGATGAAGAGTTAAATTACACTTTTCACATCATTCAGAACTTGAACAGAATGATATTGTTGCCACTTTTTTGTCATTGTTTTTTTGCATGTATGGCTTCCTTTCTTTGCACATAGAGAATGACACGTAAAAGTGAAAGAAATCTCTGTAAAAGTTGCTTCAGGAATATTTGCTGACCACCATTTCCTCAACACTTCATCTCATTAAGTATCTCTACAGCTCTGATGACAACAGCACTAATTTGTGGCTTGACAGGGCAACCTTCGCTTAGAGAGGCGGAGGGCTGGCATAGTACCTAACTTGCCTCCACCTGAGGAGCGTGAGCAAATCAAGGCAGAGTACTTGGATCGCCAGAGGCAGAAATACCAGCAGCGGCAGCAGCAGCAACAACAATAGCAGTAGGAGCAGCAGGGGTTTCTTGTTAGCAGCAATGTAAGCCTCTACTTGTTGGGTTTGGTCTTGAAGACAAAGCTTCAATTAGTGGATATTGAATTAAATTACACTTTTCACATCATTTAGGTTTGATGTTTGGTTAAGAAAATTGCTGCTCTGCATAATTTTACTGGTTAAAATAACATTATTTTAAATTGAGACATAAGAATATGTCCTTGATTCTAGATCCAGTGTACAGAGTAGAAGGAAACAAAACAACAAACCCCAGACTTTTTGTCGTAGTGCTGCAAACCTGCCAGTGAGTACAACAAAATGAGTGTGCAGAAAATCATACTTGCATCAACCTTAATGGCACTTGTGGCTGTTGTGGTGGTCAAGGTTTATCCTAATTACCCAAGTGGCAGGCTGGGGGTTCTCTTCTACCACTGCACCAGGTGAGTTAGGTGTGACTGGTTACAAGATGTGTTACAGCCATTTTTAACCTTGGATATATGGTTACACAAATGTGCATCAGTGTGTGTGTGTGTGTGTGTGTATTTATTTATTTATTTATTTATTTATTTGTATTTACTTGTTTGTGGTTTACAGGGCTTGAGCTAAGCATGGATAGTCCTGTCTCCTTGTCTATATTTGTCCAACCTCTCCTTCATTTGATGGACACTCCCTGCCTCCACAATCTCCTCCTTTAGACCATTCCACTCATCTACACTTCTGTGTGGGAAACTGTACTTTTCATCCTTCAGACATGTTCCCTTTTTCAACTTCTTACTGTGACCTCTCGGCCCCCTTCTCCCCTCTGTCACAACCGGGTCGCTTCCATCTAATTTGTCCAGCCCACTAGTAAATATACTGTATTTGACGGCTTACAAGACGCACTTTTATTCCCCCCCAAAATGTCCCTGAAAATCAGCCTGCATCTTATAAGGCCAAGGTTCAGCTTTGGGTCACTGGGTAGTGAAGTTTTAGTGCAGCAATGGCACTTAGATTAAACTGCAAACCTCTCCACAAACATAAACAAGGTGGCTTTGTGTTGAAATCCATTTCCCACTGCTTAATCCATCCATGTATCTCTCTTAAGTCATTTTGAAGCCTCTCACAATCTTCTTTTTCCTTAAACTTTTTCAGAAGCTTGGCATCACCTACAAACATACTCATATAGCTTGACACTTTTTCTGGCATCTCATTACTCAAAATTGGGTGAGAATCAAGCAAACATATCACTCCCACATATTGTTGGGCAAGGTCAGTGGTCTCATGCACACAATGTTACGAGGTGAACCTTTTTTTTTCACATAAACACCACACCACAGTGGAATCTACTCCCATTTAGTGTACCATAGACCTAGACAATTAGAGCTTGCTGCTGAGCTCAAAATCAGGTTGAAATTCGAATGATGTTCCAGAACATCACCGTGGCTGATCCCATCACACTCGGGACATTTAGAATGTCACCCGTCCTTGAAGGGTTAACTTAAACTCCCTGACATCACTCATCCTTAGGATTAAATCCCTGACTTCACTTCCCCTTTTCAGTAATAGATCTGTATTGTCTGATTCCTGTGAGTCATTCATAAGTTTATTGAACTTATTTTAACATCCTAATCAACATAAATGATCTAACCTAATGCATACATAATATACAGAATATTTCTGGCACCACACTTGCAATCTTGAACGGAAATGAATACACTCAACTTCATGATTTAAGGGCTGGGTGATGCACAGTGTAGGTTCAGGCATTTGAGCTTCATCTGTGGTGTATTGGTAACAAGGGTAATACTGTTCTGTAATGCTTAATGACTTAAGCTCTTCAGAGAGGTAGGAACTCATTTTCTATTGTTTGGTTTGGCAGTTCTCATGCGGACAGGAAGGAGTTTAAGGCCACCAAGACTGGAGTGGGAGAGTTGCCACTGAGTCAGGACAGTAGGGTTGACATCCTCATACATGGATACACAGAGTCATCCTTCCGCTCATGGGTCCTGAACCTTACTGACGGTGAGATGCTACTGTATTGGTGTTTGTGCTCCGTGTTTTGTGAACACAAAGCCTGCCAAGGCCAATCCCTACAGCTACTGGTTATAGAGGTGAAAATATCTCACAATACATCTTAAACTTTAGAGCAAGGGAACTTGTGTGTGACTTGGCCACAACCTAGTACATATAAGAGACAAGGAGGATAGTTCACCAAGCAATGTTTTATCCACAGTGCGTGTCACCTGCAACTCCCGACCTACATGTAAACACAGTGTTGAGTGGTCTCCAGATAGTTCACTGCACTAATCTGTATAATATGACCATTCCTGCAGTCTTTTCCTCTCCCTACTTACCACTCAAATGCCATGTTTTCATGAGGGTGCATGGGTGGAGTCATAGACTGTGTGTAATGCATCGTGGGTAATAGAATGTTTGGTTAACTATCCTCACTTTTTTATTTTTTTATTCTTTTTATTTTACATCTCTGCCTATAGCACCAGTAGGCTTTCTTCAAGGGCCTGGTGGTCAGCCCAAGCCTGTCATGGCACAGGCAATTTTTATAGTGATGCCAGCTATGCTTGGCTCATGCTGCCCCCCTGAACTCATTCTTGATTCACTTGGACTGTTTCTTCTCGAGTCCGGGTTGATGGGTGGTCTTCTGGACAGCATGTGGGTAGTCTTGGGCCACTTGGCGGTGACTGAAAAATCCCAGGTAGTAGCATGGGGATTCGAACCGATGTTATCCATGGCGTGGTGAATGCTGGGCCCGCACGCTAACCACTCAGCCACCGCCTACCCAATCACTGTTGTCTCTTAGTGGTCATTGGCAAGTAACCCATATGGTTTATTTTCAATTTCTGTGATTTAATGTGGCATTTGTGCTTTTGTGTGATATTTTTGCCTATATAACCAGTGATTCTTAAGAGTTGGCCTTGATGAGCTTGATGATGGGCTGATGGAAATGTGAGAGCCGGGCACAAGGGGCCAGATTGGACCTTGAGTCAGGGGCCCATGATGGGGAGCAACGCTGCTTTATGTTGCCCGGTGTTGTGTACCATTCTGTTATTTACAGTATTTGATGTTCATATGCACATATTATGTAATGACATGTTTCTTCATAACATATACTGTTTGTGAGTGTCAGTAAGTTTATCTGAGCAGTGCAATAGGTTTGTTCACATTTATATGTGGCAATGTTTATATGAGGACAGAGTGAGGTTAAGAGTGAAGGAGGGAGTTGTAATACATATATCCCTCTGATGTGCCGAAGATCTGAGGAGATGACAAACGACGGCCAGACATGTTGACGGGTTTACAGAAACGCGATAATTGAGGACAATGACCTGCAAGGCGTGGGGTGTGCTTGCACAGGTGCAACACGAGTCTAGTCACTCTAGCGAATTGTCCGCTTAAGATATTGTTCCTACATACCGCCTGTATGTCCACTCCAAAAACTAGCCTCCTAGGCCACTCCATTAGGCTGCCACAACACTCAGTAGTAGGTGATGCATCATGTGCATCATTGGTCCCTTGATCTTTTTTTCATCGGTGCATCACGTGTGTTGCTGGGGTCCACAGGGTTCATCAGGTTGAAGGATAATAACATTGTTCATTTTATCATTGATGTTTCTCCTTTTTATCTTTGTTTCTTACTTGTTTTCTGTTGATACAGGTAACTCTCGATTTACGCGAGTATTGTGTCCTTGAAGAGGTCGCGTAAATCAAAAACAATGTAAATCAAACAAGAGGTAGGTTTCTATCGAAAAATAAATATTCACTTCATTTAGTGGAGAGAGAGAGAGAGAGAGAGAGAGAGAGAGAGAGAGAGAGAGAGAGAGAGAGAGAGAGAGAGAGAGAGAGAGAGAGAGAGAGAAATAGATAATATCCGTATCACCGAGATATCCACTCAGGCACTTCGTTTCAGCCTCACTCGTGTGAGGAAGAAATGAGGGACACCATGAGCGACTGGCTAGTATTGGTACCGGTACCGAGCAGTCTGGTACCGGTACTGGTACTTGTACCTTCCTACCCCTATTGTTGAGTAGCGTGGCAGCGTGGGTACTGTATTGTTGTTCAAGTGGCGCGCGGAAAGAACTGAGCTCAGCTGTGAGGCCGCAGCGCCGTGTGAGTCCAGTTGCGTGAGACATGTTGTAGACACTCCATAAAATATCGCGTAGAAGTGAAAAAACGTGTAAATTAAACATTTACATGGATTTTGGACCCCGTGTTATTTCAAAAATGCATAAACCAAACATGTGTAAATCGAGAGTTACCTGTAAAGGCCTTCTTATGCATTTTTTTCCTATAATATTTAATTTCTTGGATATATGATATGTTACAAATGAGTAAGTCATTGTATTGTTTGTATTTTAATTCTTAACTTTTGTAAATTTGTAAATATTTTAAGTAGCATTCATTGTTCTTTTCCATGTTGTGACATACTGCAGTATCACAAAACTTTACATTTTGTAGCATCAGCATCAGAGCCACAAATAGCAAGTTTTTATTTTTCATTGATTCAGACCTCAAAAAAAGTGGAGTGGCATTAGTTTTATTTACAAATTGAAAGTATTTGAACTACTCTTTTGTTAATAGATTGACACTTTTAGGAACAGCCTTTTCTGAGTATCTAAAAATAGTCAGCTAGAAACTACAAGGCTGTTATAACTGATTTGAGCCTGTTCCCCTCAGCTCTTTTGGTAGCAGAGCCTGGCAGCATTGTGATCCTGGTGGACTACTGGGACCTGGTCACCATTTCTCGACCTTACATGATGGCCAATGTGAGGAAGATCGCAGATGTCACCGCCCACCTGATTGACCTGCTTGTCCAGGAGAGAGGGATACAGTGGGTGTCCCAACTCATTGTGTATGCTGGCAGATGGCACCAGTGTGGTCTGTTGTCTTGTGTCTAAGGTGCCTCTGTGATTTGACTTTTCTTTAGCATCACATCTGAATACAGATTTTCCTCTATTTTTTTTTTTTTTTTGTGGGGTTACTGGAGTATCCTACATTTCACTTTTTTTTTTTTTTTTTTTTTTTTTTTTTTGCTGCCTGATGGTCGGCCCAAGGCTTCTTCTAGGTGGGGCCTGATGGTCCGCCCAGCCCGTTCTGGCGCAGGCGAGTGTTTATAGTGGCGCCATCTTGCATTGGCTCATGCTGCCCCCAGGAAGTCGTTCTTGATTCGCTTGGACGGCTTCCTCTAGAGTCCGGGTTGATGGGTGGTCTTCAGGACAGCATGTGGGTAGTTTTAAGCCACTCGGCGGTGACTGAAAAATCCGAGGTGGTAGCGTGGGGATTTGAACCCGCGTCGTCCATCAGGCGGTGAATGTGGACCCAGTACGCTACCAGTTCAGCCACCGCCTACCCATACTTGGTTACATTTTGTTTGTGCTTGCAGCATTTACCAGTTGTCCTTCAAAATGATGGGCAAATAGCACCTAAAAGTAATGCACAAATAAGTGCAAAATGTATCGATGAATTTATAAGTTTTTTTAATTGTGTCCAAACATCTTTTTTCATAATAAGTTGTCTTGAAAAGTGCACTCATCAGTATCCTTTGAAATACTTTGATTAAATCACCACAGTCTGTGTCTTGCCAAGAATGTCGATTAAGCTTCTTTAACCCTTAACCCTTTCCTTGCGTGCGGTGTGGATGCGACTATCCCCTCAGGCGCAGTCGGGGAGCCCAATGGGGGGGTCTCTTTTAACCTCTGTATCTCAAAAACTATTCATCACAGCTAAAAACCAAAAACACTATTGGAAAGAGGAGGTCCAGATCTATAGGAGTCGGTTATGTATGCCTCTCTTGCGAACGTACATGCACGTTCAGGGAGTGTTGAATGTTAACACTTACATCGGTGCGTGCGGGATGATCAGCCGCATTGAGGGAACTGCGGACATCTTTTCTCCAGATTCTGGCAAGGGAGTATTGCCAACTGCAATATTTGCAACTATTTGGTCAAAGAATCAGTCAGGTGATAGGTGAAGCTATGCAAAAATGCTGCTATATTGGGCAAGAACATCCACCAGTTACTCGTCCGTACATTTGCCGCGCTGGGCTGATATGATTTTCCACCAAATTTAGTGAACAATCCACTCAATTGGCAATCCTGTGTTGTGAGAATTAGTGTTGGAACACTCTCATACGCGGGAGATTTGAGTGCGGGTGGAGGTCGCAGCGAGCGTTTAGCGCCACCAGCAAATACGCCTAACACCTGCTGCAAGCGTTTAGCAATGAAAGGGTTAAAGGCAAGGTGACATACCTGTACGTCATGAGTGGGATGGGCTCAAAGGTTGAGTACCGTATGTGGACATCATTAGAGTTTTGGCCCGATAGCAAGGTCTGACGTTAAGTGTTCTGTAGCCTCCAGCCTAGAATCATATCGTTCTTGTTGGGAGGGTCCTCTGGCAAAAGATGTTGAGTAATGCAGAGTAGAGTCATCGGCATACAAGTGAATAGGACGGTTTGCTTTGGAATGATCATCAATGAACAACAGTAAAAGTCCTTTAATCTGGAATGCAGGGGGTCACAAACTTTTCAGATTAGCAGACTTTCTGGATTACCAGGATGGGACCTTAAAAATTTCAAAACACCATTCCCAGATGTTTACCACACTCAGTTTGGCAATCTCCAATATTCAGTACATGCCCCAGATTTTTCCCACACAGCATCACATCTAAGAGATTAGCTACAACAAGTTATTTGAAGACTTGCAATACATGTTTAACAAAGGACGCACTATAGGCAGCACGAAGTGTCCACCATTTTCTTTTCAACCCAAGGGGCTTAAACATGTCATACAATGTGAATTCAATTTCCATATTTGGCATGGTAATTTGTAGATTTCTCATTTTTGGCTATTGCAAGAAATAGCACAATTACTAAGTTTTAAAATGACATCTAAATGAAGATTCTGTGATGAAAAGTAACTTTTCTATGAGCATTAGAAGTAAAACATCTTTTTGCAACTGTGAAATTCCTGCCAGTTCAGGTCATGAAAAAGGTGCAATTTTCATGGATGGCCTTGACGGGAAAGGATTTCATTCTGCTGTTATGTTCGTATCTTTTTAACTTCCACTATTTTCATGTGAATTGCTCTTCTGAATTTGCTAACTGCATGTCTCCACCCTTCCCAAGGCCTTGCTGTACAAGACTTTCTACTCTAGCTAACCCTTATGTTATCCAAGTCTCATATGCAAGAGTTAACTGGTATCTTCATTCTTCCATCCCTTTGCTGGCAAACTCTGAAACAGCCTTTCTCATTCTGTATTGCCTCCTGCCTACGACAAACGTTTTCAAGAGGGTGTCAAGACACCTCTCCAACCAAAACCAATCCCTCCCTTTTGACCAAGCAAACTATTTTTTCACTAGAGTAACGATTAGTGGGCTTTATTGCTGTTGTTGTTCTTTTGCCCTTCAGCTGCTTTCATTACTGTAATAAAAAGCAGATCAGCTTCAACACTTGCCAATCCCATGACTTTAGGATACTGACAGCGGCCAACTTTAGTCTTGTGTTTTCGATTTGCTGAGTGGGCATGCAAAGTGTCTGTTTTGGTCCTGCTGTCAAACATCCTATCAAGAGACTTTGATTTGTGATGTCATTTGGGGACGACCAAAATGTGTGTCTTATTTACTGACCACTGCTAGTAGCAATCTGTGTGCTCATTTGACCCCTGGCTAACCACCTTATGTCCTAGGCACTGTCTCTGATTTGTAATATGCTTGCATAAAATGACAGGTAATTATTTGATATTTAAAAACAAGTGTTCTATCCACTGACAAATACAGTAATGAGGGCACTGAACTTGAACAGCAAAATACAGTTTTAGGATAACTTCTACACTTTTGTTACTAATGCATCTAGAAATAGAAATTAGATTGCATTACCTGTACTTGAAAATTTTACTCTGAAGTGACCTCAGTAGACTTTTGCTCACACCCAGAATAACTTTTCTGCTTTTTCAGACTTGAGAGGATTCACATGTTGGGATTCAGCTTAGGAGGTCGGATTTGTGGCCTTGTTGGTGACAGAGTCAAGTCAGGACTAATTGGGAGGATCACAGGTGAGTGTTGATATCTCTTTCATTAAGGTTGCCAACCACTCCCCTCCTTGATATGGTTGCTCAAATTACATAAGACTTGGCATCACCTCCGATAGCATTTAACACAGACTTTTGATAAATTTACCTGAACCTAGTAAATTGACCTTACTTTAAATGCCTAGCAATCATATTCTTCCACCTGGAATTGAGCCAGATCTATTCCGCTACTCACTCAAATCATCAATAGAAAATATTAGCATCTTACTGATTAACTTCCCTGGATATCTGACATCTAGATTCCCAGAAGTGCATGCTAATACCCCTCACTTGCCCCCAAATTTGCTCTGGCAACAGAGCAGGAGTCAGGAGGCCTAGTGTGGACATCGGTGTAGCTAGAGTTGTGGATCAAAGTCAACGACTCAGTAAACCTTCCATATCACTTGGCAACGTGGCTCATGCAATGTTGCCGCCTGACGGATCTTGGCAAGTAGATCTCACTCTCGCGCCCTGCACAGCCATGCAAAAGAGAGAGAGAGGTAGCGACCCTCTCTTAGGAGAGTATAGGAGTGACGTGGCACCAGCGTGGTCTCGTGGGGAATCCCTGAGTTGCGCCCAAGGTCTCAAGATAAAATTGCTAGACTATACCCAGAAGCTGACCCTGCTCTGAATGGTTTCATTAAGAGTAACCCCTAGTGGAGGGGGCCCACAGAGTTTGTGGCTTGAGCAAGTCAATAGATCTGTTGTGAGGTACTTAGGTTGGGAAGGGGGCCTGCATGGTGACTTGAAAAATGGTCCTCCATATATTGTTTCTTTATTTGCAATATTTTCCAAAAATAGTTATGCATTCCACCACCAGTAACCACTGGTGGGTTAGACTAAATTTAAGTTTTTGTCATTCTTGTTATGTGGGCAGGAATTGATGCCTCCTATCCATGGCTGCCCCCAAAGACCAATAATGAGTTTCTGGATGCTGGCGATGCTGCTCTGGTGGTCAACCTGCGAACTTCCGTCATTGGGTCACACTCCCCGCCTGGTCACATTGATTTCATCGTCAATGGAGGACTCGCCCAACCAGGTTGCAGCAAGTGGTACTTTCCTGATACAGGTGAGGTATAAGTCCTGATTGTGCTAGTGCTTAGACCAATTATATTGAAATAGAAAAGTTAATTCCTAAAGAATATTCAGATGTCAAATTACAGCCCCCCCAAGTCTGTCACATGATATAACAAATATTATATATAATGAATAGATGAATGGTGCCTGCCAAGAGTGGCAAGATATTAACATCTCAAGGATGGAGTATAGCAGTATTACAGCAGCTCGGTTGCTATTGCTCTGTTGGAGTATTTTAAGCACCCCCCTTTTTTTTTTTAGCAGCCTATAGCACCAGTAGGTTTTCACGATTGGGCCTGTTGGTCAGCCCCATCCCATTGATGGCACAGGCAAGTAGTTCATAATGGTGCCATTCTTGCTTGGCTTATTCTGCCCACTGGGAGAGAGAGAGAGAGAGAGAGAGAGAGAGAGAGAGAGAGAGAGAGAGAGAGAGAGAGAGAGAGAGAGAGAGAGAGAGAGAATAAATTTAGCCTGGTATACTTCAGTTATACAGGTGTGTAACCACTACCGTGCTGTGTGGATCCTGGTGGAGGCTCTGAGGCGTGGTGGCAGCGTATTTCCGGCCTGCAGGTGTGACAGCTGGGAGAGCTTTGTAGACCATTCCTGTGCCTGTGATGTCATCAATCATTTTGTTCTCAACACAAACACAAGGTGAGTAATGTGACAACTTACCTCACATAAGTCCTCCTAAGATTTGAATGATCACGGTATTTTCCATCAGATAAGGTGAATGATTCATAAAAGGAGGACCCTCAAAATTTCCATTGAAAATGTGGGTCTGAAAGGTATATTATCTGCTTAACTTTCAAATCTTGGGTCATTGGTAGCTTACAGCTCCATTGTCTCTACTCTTTTTATCACTCAAATCGATATTACAGGCATCACTTACATGATGAACTGGTTACATTCCTGGAAAATGTTAGTTAAGAGAAATTTTGTTGTAGGAATTCATCATAACATAAGTTAAAAAGAGTTTGGTTCCAGAACCCTGATTCTCCCCACATCCACCTATATTAACCCCTTTTTTGCTCAGTCTGAGAAAAAATGCAAGACTCTTTCACCCTTCTCTTCTGTCTTACCTGACATGGCTTAGGAAAGTTTGGAAACTGCCTAAAAGAAGGTAAACAAAAATAAAAATTCATTCTTCAGTCAATCACAGCTCTTTAGTGCACCTGGCAGCTATGCTGGGACCGAGAAAATGCGCCAGTGTGGCCTAACACATTGGAGGCAAATTTGCCAAAACCTTATAGGACAGAGCTAAATAGTTGTACTGCATGCTGATATTTAGGGTTGTTGGGTGAGTACCCGCAAAGCAGGTGATTAACTCGCATGGGTTACTTCTTTGATGCAACCTTGCAATGGATGAGAGCGTCAAATGAAAAATTGTTTGAGTAAAAATGTCTTAGAAAAGCCTCAATTTTAACATACTAAAAGAGTTTTTTGCTACCTCCACTATTTCTATGAGTGCCTGGTAAAGGGTTAACACAGGTTGCGTTTATGATCCAGTGTTTATATTTAACTTTCATATTTTTATCATCTTATTTTATAAAGAAGCATTCATTAGTAAATAATTTGCATGGTATAATAAACTTAACACCTTAAGCTGAAAAAGAAAAAGGCATAGACTTCATGGTGATATATATTTGTAAGAAGTTTATGTAAATTACACTACACTTTATAGTATGTTTAGATAATGACTAATGCTACTTAGGATATTTTGTGCAGCTTTATGAATGTATACATTGTTCTTTCCTTAGGATTGGCCTAATCATCCGTGGGCAGATTGTAAAGGTTTTGAGTGGCGTCGTGAAAATTTCTTATCAGCTCCGTTTGTGCATTTTGGGGTAAATCCATGAGTGTGAATTCGTGAAGGTGTTCTTGCCGAAGTACTGGACATGTAGGGGCTCTGTTACAAAGAATACACCTAAGTATCCACAAACAATGGAAGCACGCAGGTTAACTAAGGAAGCAACTAGATACGCTACATTCCACCTCCAATTAGCTGATCCGCTTATGCCCTTATATATATATATATATATATATATATATATATATATATATATATATATATATATATATATATATATATATATATATATCTCTCTCTCTCTCTCTCTCTCTATATATATATATATATATCGGCACTCTTCACGGCATGTGTAATAATACAGCGGGCCTTGTGGTCTCCTAACTAACTGCAGTAACCTTTAACACCACCATATTGCCCACGACCCCACAGCAGTACCAGAATGCATTTAGTCCTTTACTGAACCCTGACACAATGGATTTGGTTGCATCTATGTTCAGTAAAGGCATTCTGGGCCCGTTGTGGAGTCGTGGTTAATGTGGTGATATTAAAGGTTACTGAAGTTAGTTAGGAAGCCACAAGTCCCTCTATATTATTCCACATACCTTGGTGGTCCCCTAAGGAGCACCATAAGGGAGACAAACAGCCAATTATACAGAGAGAGAGAGAGAGAGAGAGAGAGAGAGAGAGAGAGAGAGAGAGAGAGAGAGAGAGAGAGAGAGAGAGAGAGAGAGAGAGAGAGAGAGAGAGAGAGAATAAGTGAATTAGGTGGTTGTGGGGGTGGAGTGTGTGGAGGAAGGGGTGTTGTAAACAAGGATTCTGGTGTGTTCTCTAGACTCTGTGAGGGTAGGGGTGCAGCACTGCTGGTGTGGTATTAGAAAACAAAACTAAATAGTAGTGCAGCACGAGTATTTATAATCTTACGCCGGTTGAATTTTCATAATTTTCTATTGATTTTTTTGAATCTTCTAAATTTTTGGCCAGCAAAGATTTTTGCTGGATACTTGTGGTTTTCAAATACTCAAGGGCCAGATACAAACTGTACTGTACTATAATAACCGTGTCATAAAGCATCTTCAAGTTTTCATGAAAACTCACAGCCCCTTAATTTCAGACCAACATCATCACCATTGACTGGCCTCTTTCCTTGCCATTTCATGCAGTTGTTAACAGTGCCTTGCTGTCCCAAGTATTACACTACATTAATGCATTTTATAGCTTAAACAGTAATATTTATTTATTTATATTTTCAGTTCTCATGGGAAATTCTATTTCTCAACAAATGCAGAGCCTCCATATTCCAGGACACTGGAAGAAAGGAATTAGTGCCTGTGTTGCCTAGTTTGTACATAGAAAGTGGTGGGTTTTCTCAGATATACTTAGCAAATACTTTATGGTATGGTGATATACATTGAATGCTTTGATAATGTTTACAACACTTGAGGTTCAATGATTAGGTGTTCCACTCACAATCACTGTAAGGTATCATTAAATCATTTAATAGCTATTCATATAACAGTTATGAATGTACCATTTTGGGAATAAAAATGTATATATACACATTCTTGCTTTCCTAACCGTTTTGATGAAACATTTGCTGTTGCACTAGACATATCACAAGTCTTTGATAGGGTCTGGCACAAATCTTTGCTTTCCTAACTACCCTCCACCGGTTTCTATTCTTCTCTCTGTATCTTTATCTCCAGTTTCCTCTCTGACCGATCTATCACTGCTGTAGTAGACGATCACTGTTCTTCCCCTAAACCTATCAATAGTGGTGTCCCACAGGGCTCTGTGCTATCTCCCACTCTCTGTTGTTCATTGATGATGATCTTTCCAAAACGAACTGTCCTATCCATTCTTACGCCGATGACTTTACTCTGCATTACTCAACTTCTTTTGATAGAAGGCCAACCCAACAGGAACTACACTCGACCCTCGATTTAACGAACCACAAAATCTCAACGGACACCGGCTTTAGAAACGTCAAAACCCTAAACAGAAGGCCATCGGGCCGTGTCGTGAGGCTGCGCTGCACAAATTACACCCACACCCACACCCACACCCACTGCTTCATGGCCTCTAGCTCCGCCCACTTTTCGGCAGCTGGACAGGACGCATCGTATAGTGTGTGTCCACCTTTATGGGGAATATTAAAAACCGTCGACATCATGCGCTTGGCCACCCATCCGGGCGCACGCGTGCAGACAGCCCCGGCCGTGTACTGGGCCTGGCCTCGAACAGCATCCCCATCAGGGCCCTCGCGTGTGGCTGTGTTTATTATAAGTTTGGGCTTCTCAATTTGTCAATTCCCATCCTCCACATGTTGCACGGGACGCCTTTCTTTTCTTCCATCTCTTCTTTTTCAAAAAGAAGAGATGGAAGAAAAGAAAGAAGTCTTGTGCAACATGTGGAAAACAGGAATTAGCAAATTGAGGACCCCGGGCCCACAATAAACACAGCCACATACACACATGGGCCCCAACGAAAGCACCGCCCGGGGGGCGCCGATGCAGGGGTCACGCATGTACTCATACATATTGTGAAGAATGATTAGATTCAACAATAACTTAGACAAAATTTAAGTGGTCAGGAATGTTACAATCAGTTAGCTAAGTTTTACTGATCATTCAATTTGCAAAAATTTCAACAAACTACTAGGAAAGAAATATCATGCAGGATATCCAAATAAAGAAAGTTAGGGTTAGTCGGATAATTCTAAGTATGGTATTATTAAGACCTCCCTCTCCTCCAAATGTGTGGTTTGTTGTATAGAGATAAGCAGCCTGTTCCTTACCTCAAAAGGTGACTTGTGAAATGGCTGTCACACTACTAGTACAGGTTTTGGTTTACCTTCCCATGAACCGTTGTTGTCACTGAGGTGGTGTATGAAGGTATACAAGCAAAAGCCAGGTTAGTATAGCTTCTGGATTTTGGGTGTAACTTTTGTGCCCAGCCCCAGTGTAGAGAAAAAAATAAATGTCAAATATAGGTAAGTGCTTATTCCTATAATTGATAGAGAAAATGACCTCCCTTAATTTGCATTCAGTGTAAGGACAAAACTAACCACTTGGAAATGACACCAAATTGTGTTTATTCACAAGTCAAAATTGGTTAATTGTTAAAGTGGGATATTCTCAGACAATTTATTAAATTGGCAATGTCTGTCCAAATACAGCTAGATGTTATACAAATAATAAAGGAATTTCTGTATAATTAGCTTCCATTCCTTCAATAGACAGTATTGGCTATACACAGCACCACACTTAGCCACCCAGGGAACTGTGAAAGAGGTACTTTTGCCAGTGAACTGTTCTTTTTCAATTGTGGGATTCCAGAATACAAGCTATTACTTGGAGCGAAATGTCCCAACACAGTACCTGCTGGTCAAAAAAAAAAAATTATATTACTGTTTGTAGGCTTTAAGGCTTGCATCTATGTATAGTAGATAATTATGACCTTAAGTGCCAAAAGTACAGGGGTCCATATCTACCTGGTGAACAGCAGGAGGCAACATCACAGGTTTCATCTCCTTAATATTTTGCTTTCTAGCATCTCTAGTATATATAATTTGATGTTAGAGGGACATTATTTCTGAAGGTGTGGTTATTTCAACTTCTGGTCTTAAAATCAGTGCTTTACACACACAATGATGTGGTAGGCAATACCAAAACTATAAAAACTTGGTAAACAATGGATAAAGTGTCCCTGTTGCAAACTGATAGCCAATATAATCTATTGTAGAGTCCTGGCCACAAACCTTACTAATACTTTGCCAGTCCCATATCCTTAAGGAATCTGGTATCACAAAGCTGAGTAAACATGGAAGACCAAACAACAAAACCATTCATTGTTTAGCCTATATTAAAAAAAGTTAAATAAATAAATAATTGAAAATTACTGTTAACCACCACTAATACAAAAGAGATGAGATGTAAAAGAACAAGTGCCCCCCCAACACACACACACTTGCCTGGGCCATTTATAAGGCTAACATGTTATGTTGGGCCACGGCACTCTACAAATATTGTCATTCCACCAATGCTGTACATTGCAAATGTACCTGAAAATATTTCACAAAAGATAAGTCACTAGATAGAAAATAGAATTTTCAGATAATAAATGATCCCCACTACATTCCAAGTGTGTGGATGCACACACAGACATATACATATCAGGAGAGAGAAAAAAAAAAAAGAAAAAAAAAAGATTTAAACCGGATTTTATTATTTAAATTATTATTTTTGCACTAATCTTTATATATATATATATATATATATATATATATATATATATATATATATATATATATATATATATATATATATATATATATATATATATATATATATATATATATTTATATTTTACTCTTGATATAACACTTAAATAATTTTAAATACATTAAATTTAATTTTGATTTAAATCAGGATTTTTTTTACGCTGATTTAAATTGATCTAAATCACTTGATTTATAACAAACCAACCCTGATATGTATGCATGCCTGCACACATGTGCACACCCTTCACTCACTCCTTGCTACCCTGAGATTTCATACAAAAAGTCTGTACTGTCTTGTGCTGGCCACTTGGTGCTCAACCACATTCCTTCTACATGCAGTGTGAAGGTAAAAGTGCCACCTCTACCTTTTATTTGCCATTCTTCTGTACAGCTAACTTACCACCCCCATCACTCACCTGTGTTACTGCTATTGAATACAACACCTGTTCACCTGACCTTTTTGAAGACCCATGCCTGGTATATGCCTGAAAATATGATAAAATATTACAACTCATATCTTGATTCATTGATGCATAATAGTACAGCAAATTGATAAACATCAGAGCAATCCATGTATGGGAACAATAAGGGACTCCCTATATTCATTTCGACCTCACACAGAGGATGTATTAGTTGGGGGAACTTGGGTTATGAAGTGAATTGTTTACTTATGTTCCCTGTGTAGTGTCTAAATGCATTTAATTTAATTGCTCCCCACCCCCCTTACACACAGATTGACTACAATGAGCCTTGCTCTAGCTGGGAGGGTACTTGCTGGTGATGGCAAGTCCAGCTTGTAATAATGCATGGTGAATTACACATACACATAACTCCACAGTGCATGTACACGTCACAACCAAGAGGCTCAGGGTTCAATTCTTGGGTGGAGTGGAGACATTTGGGAAGTCTCCTTTAACCCCTTCTTTACTGAATATGTGTTTTGATGTACGAGGGTACATCACGTGAAAACAGCCATGCCACACCGGAACTGCTGGTGATGCACGCACATACACCACATAATGAATGGCAAAATCTGGGCCTCAGGGGAGGCCGGTAACTCTGTTTCTGTGGTCTTCGTGATGGCAACTCCTTTGTGTTTTGCCAACAAAGCAGAGAGCGATGTGTGATGTCATAATACGTCATAACACTACCACAATTGGCTCGCTCCCTATCTATGATGTAAAATCTTTTACACCAATCATTATTTTTTATTATTATTTCAAACATATAACATGACAATCTCCGAAGACATACGGCAATAGTATTTTCATTACCAGCCTTTAAGCTAAAAATGTTGTCTTTGGTGTGTGTGCATGTGCGTTTGTGAAAATGTGTGATGGAAGTGAGGATAAATTTTAAAACTCACATAGTGCCTCCCACTCTGACTTTGAGAGTGTCCTGATGGCCTCTGTTCCCTCCTTTGCCTTGAGGTACTCCTGTGCATGGTTGTACTCCCCCTCAGTCTCTGTTACCTGCTCATCCTTGCTGGGGTAGTGCTGTTAAAGGAGTGACAGTTGGTACAAATTTGTATCAGTGAGTTCATTATAAGCAAAGTAGTCATGGTGTTTGATGTTACAAGACAATGATTATAAGTATATTCTGTCTTAGAACAATGAACAGAGAGAGAGAGAGAGAGAAATGTCATCAAAATGAAATTGGCATAACTCCTAATCTATCACACACTGCCAAGTAATAGACACAGAAAGGTGTAGCACAGCAGTCATGGCCTGTGTAGGTACCTCAAGTGCCTGCATGACGGAGAGGAGGCGCTGCATGTCTTGGTCCTTCATGGCGTCCTGGTATACTGTCCCAAAGTTACGGCACCACAACAGGTCAAGCCCCCACTTTTTAGCCAACCTGTAGGAAAAACTGGGGTCAACTTGTCTCCCCTCAAGTGTCTGTCAGGAGCACTGTCACTGTGGTTACCTTATCCCTTTGTGTTAAGTTAAGATAAAGATGGGAGCACATACTACAGCTGCACATTGTGTTGGTGATCATCTGTTACCTCTGCCCTTGTCTTTGATAGGTAAGAACCCCAGGAACAGAGCAAGTACGGCATCTGGGTTACCACAATTTACCCTTCCCAGGTTTCTCCAGATTACCATTTATGGATCAGCCTGAAAGGGATGATGATCAGCTGGGTGGGTTGGGCATCATCTGCCCAGGCCAGGATGAAATCTGAACTTATGGATTCATAGCAAAGTGTGCTAATCACTGCACCAAGAGGCCACCCTTTTGGTGTGCCTTACTTTATCCATTCTGATGCCTGTTTTTAGTCTCCACTTACTCTGCATTTAACTCCTAAATATGCTTAACCACTCCCTTAAAAAATATAACTATAATACATGGGCATAATTGGCCAATACATCTCCACTGATGTGCACACACCCCAGCGGCCAAGACACTGACACAAACCCCAAGCCACAACCTTAAAGAAAACTAAAAGGTAGTACATGAAGAAAAAGATTTGGGAGTAACGATGCAAGACACACTATCCCCAGAAAAGCACATAAACAAGCTATTTGGAGAAACCTACAGGATGATGCAAAATATAAGGGTATCATTCCATTTTATGGACAAAGAAATGATGAAGAAAATAATAACAACACTGAGAAGACCAAAACTTGAATATGCTGCAGTTGTGTGGTCGACTCACAAAAAGAAGGATGTCAGAAAGTTGGAAAGGATACAGAGAATTGCAACTAAAATGGTCCCAGAACTCTCAAATATGACATATGAAGACAGATTGAAGGAGATGGACTTGATGACACTGGAACAAAGAAGGGAGAGAGGAGATCTGATCACACTGTATAAGTTGGTAAATAAGTTTGATGAGGTGGATAGAGATGATCTCTTCTCAATTGTGAGAACACAGGGGCTGAGAGGACATGGAAAGAAACTTAAAAAAGGAACCTGTTTGAGTGACTTGAAAAAGCAGTTTTCCACATAGAAGTGTTAACACATGGAACAGCTTGTGGGAAGAGGTGGTGGAGACAAGCAGTGTCCAACAAATGAAGGAAAGGCTGGATGAATGTAAATATGGAGACGGGACTATTAGAGATTAGCTCGGACCCGGTAGACTACAAATAGGTAAATACAAATAGGTACACACACCCTGAGGTATGATTAAAAGCTTGACAAAGAGGATTACTATCACTTACTTCTGTAATGTGGGTGGGTGAACCAGGAATTCTGGGCAGTCGACTACTCCCTCCAAGAAGAAATTATACCGGTCACCAAACAGTGGTGGGTTCTCTGACCGGTCTTTGGGAAACTCTATTGTGTAAACCTCATTGCTAACACTTAGGCTGCTGCTTGCTTTCATCCGTGACCTGAGGCAAGAAGTTGTTTTGCTTGTAACAATGGATCAACAGCCTTCTGGATGCACCCTTCATGTGTGCTGGCTCAGATGACATTTATAGATCACTCACTAAACGTATATATAATGTATACAAGTATTCCATAACTAACTAATTCAAGAAACAGAGAGAGAGAGAGAGAGAGAGAGAGAGAGAGAGAGAGAGAGAGAGAGAGAGAGAGAGAGAGAGAGAGAGAGAGAGAGAGAGAGAGAGAGAGAGAGAGAGAGAGAGAGAGAGAGAGAGAGAGAGAGAGAGAGAGAGAGAGAGAGAGAGAGAGAGAGAGAGAGAGAGAGAGAGAGAGAGAGAGAGAGAGAGAGAGAGAGAGAGAGAGAGAGAGAGAGAGAGAGAGAGAGAGAGAGAGAGAGAGAGAGAGAGAGAGAGAGAGAGAGAGAGAGAGAGAGAGAGAGAGAGAGAGAGAGAGAGAGAGAGAGAGAGAGAGAGAGAGAGAGAGAGAGAGAGAGAGAGAGAGAGAGAGAGAGAGAGAGAGAGAGAGAGAGAGAGAGAGAGAGAGAGAGAGAGAGAGAGAGAGAGAGAGAGAGAGAGAGAGAGAGAGAGAGAGAGAGAGAGAGAGAGAGAGAGAGAGAGAGAGAGAGAGAGAGAGAGAGAGAGAGAGAGAGAGAGAGAGAGAGAGAGAGAGAGAGAGAGAGAGAGAGAGAGAGAGAGAGAGAGAGAGAGAGAGAGAGAGAGAGAGAGAGAGAGAGAGAGAGAGAGAGAGAGAGAGAGAGAGAGAGAGAGAGAGAGAGAGAGAGAGAGAGAGAGAGAGAGAGAGAGAGAGAGAGAGAGAGAGAGAGAGAGAGAGAGAGAGAGAGAGAGAGAGAGAGAGAGAGAGAGAGAGAGAGAGAGAGAGAGAATGTCCACTCACATGATCTCATAGGCACTGGGGATGGTAGCCACAAAATATCCTCCCTTCTTGAGGTTTTCTGACACATTGCGCAACATTGTCTCTGCCTGCGGGAGACTCTCAAAGCAGTAGTGGAACGCAAATTGGCAGGACACCAGGTCCACTTTTCTATTAGGGTTCTCCAACAATGGCTTTATCCTTTTCTGTGGGGTACAAAGAATGTGGATTAGTATATTTCATTAATGGGAACTTCACATGCACACACTTCATATACACTGGATAATGCAGAGGTCATCTCTGTGGTGAGAATTTACTGAAATTCTAGAAGGTAATGATAACAAATATATAAATAGCAAGAATGTGAGAGAGTGGATGTACCTTTCATATGTGAGAAGTGGTGCTTTTTAGTTGTGAATCTTGGGCTCTGTACTATGAAGTTAAGAAACTATAGCATCATGAAATGAATAAGCGAGATATTGGTGGAGGTTGGTCAAACAATAATTGTAGAGCTGAAACCGGAGTGAAATTCCCCAATGAAGATATGAAGAGAGGTAGACTGTGTTGGTGTGTCTTTGTAAAGAAATTGACTGATAATACAGCAGTAAGACCCTTCAGGCTGGCTCCCCACCTTGGTGCAGTCTGCCACGATGAACTCTGCACTGAAGAATCTGCCCCGACTCCTGCTCTTGTGTGTGTTGTAGCGCTCCTTGCACTGCTCCATTGATGTTTCTGCGATGTCAGCACAAACCAGGTGATGGATGTTCCCCTGTGCCAGTGAGGGAGGGTCAGGGTAAGTGAAAAATGTATGCAAATGGAGAGCTCATAAAAACAATGCAATAAAGCACAGTAAGCAATAAAGTAGTGCTACAGGGAAGTAAAATATCTTTTCATGGATTAGGTAGTAGATGGTCTGCTGGCAATGGGAGCACAAGTGGTATGAGGATCCTATCTACCGCCAACTCCACTCATTTTGATGCCTGAAAAAATTGTAGGTTTTGGAAAATCAATGCCTGAACTTGATGAATGCTGAAAACAGATACCATGCCCTAACAAAACTTTACAAGAAGATACTAATATTTATAGAATATTTTCCACTGTCTGCAGCAACTAACACTTTGCTCAAGGGCAACAAAATAAAAAAGCAACATAAAAAGCACCCGAGGCGGTGCTCCAACAAAACAAGACAAAGAGGCCAAAAGGGAGGTAAATTTCGGGAAAAGAGGTGTCTTGACACTCCTCTCTTGAAAGAGGTCAAGTCATAGGCAGGAGAAATACAGATAAAGGAAGGCTGTTCCAGAGTTTACCAGCAGAAGGGATAAAAGAATGAAGATGCTGGTTAACTCTTGCATAAGGGATTTGGACAGTATAGGGGAGTGCAAGAGTAGAAAGTTGAGTGCAGTGGGGCCACGGGTGGGGGGGAGGCATGCAGTTAGCATGTTCAGAAGAGCAGTCAGCATGAAAATAGAAGGTAGAAGATAAAGAGATGAAACGATGCGGTGGAATTTAAGAGGTAGGAGACTGTCAGTATGAGGAGTTGATGAGACAAAGAGACTAAGACTTCACTTTGTCCCAAAGGGCTGTGTGTGGAGCCCATCCACACGTGAGATGCATACTCCATACCAGGGCAGACAAGGCCCCTGTTTATGGACAGCATCTATGAGAGGGAAAAGAACTGGCGGAGACGATACAGAACGCCCAACCTCGTGGAAGCTGATTTAGTTAGAGAGGAGAAGACGTTAAGTGCTGGAGGGCCGGTCCTGCCAGCACCAAGATTACCACTACTGCCGGTCACGGAGGGGTTAAGGTCGGCTTGAAAATAAGCAAGATAGCAAAAACCTAACCAGCATCATACCTCAAAATATGGTGGAGAAGATGGTAGAAAGAAAAGCAGATACATGAGGCACATGGGGAAAAACAGTGCAAACAAAGTTCATAAGTGATAGAAAAATAAGAAAAAGAAGAATTAGAAAACAACATAAAAATTTAGAGGTAGTCACATGCCATTTTATGCACATACACACATACACACCTTCTGCCACTTGAACAGGTCACCACCCTTGCCACAGCCAAGGTCCAGCACTGAAATGGGGTAGCCATCCACCTGGCGGTCTCGGATCTGTTCAAGGCAGTACGCAATTAGATAGCTCTTGATCCAGTTGTTGGAGTTCCGCATGTAGAAAATACGACTCTTGGACCTCTCCTTGATGCCTTTCTCCTCAATATTGTTATAATGACTGGCCACCACTGCACCTAAAGAGGGAAGAATGGGTGGATGGTTAGATGGATGGATGTATTGATGGACAGAGAGGGATGGATGGGTGGGCAAACTGATAGTTGAAAGGATGATGGATAAACAGTGAGGGCTGGATGAATGAAGATACCTGAATGGATGGGTGAACAGATTGATGGATGGACATGCAACTAAACAGAAATCTGGTACCTGCAAAACACTAACTTTCCTCATCAATAATGGTCTAATAACTGGCCACTAGAAATCTATTTATTTATAAATCTCTGACACCCTGTTCCCTCAAGGAGATGGCTGCAGCAGAAGTGTCTCCAGTTTTCCCTGTTTTGGGACTCCCTCTCAGCACACTCAATCCCTCGCCTACCAACTCTCTCTCTCCTACGACTATCTACTCTATAAACCCGTTAGCAGCGGGGATCAGGTTTCTTGTTGGTTCCTCTAAGCGAGAAAAATGAGAAAAAAATCATCATTCACACAAACCATTATATAATATATATCAAAGCATTAATGATCAGTTTATGTATCATCTATTTTGGGGGATTTATATCATGGCACAAATTTGGCCTGTCGCTGCTACACGGTAAAGCCACAAATTTGGCCCGTCGCTGCTACCGGGTTAATCCATTGCACTGGTAGTCTCACTCTGAAACCCCCTTCCTCAATCCTGCCCTCATGTACTCTTCACAAATCCTCATTCATTCTCATCATGTGTACAAATCATCTAAAGAGCACCACGCTTCACCCATTCAACCATTCAACACACCCTTTACTGTTATACTCATACCCAACCTCTCATACATGGTTTAATTTCTTTCTCCTTCCCATCCTGGCACACTACATATACGTCTTGTACAGCTCACTTCCCATGCGCATATTCATGATTGCTGTGCTGCATTCAACGAGTTAGGAGGACAATACTATTTCTTATACGTTTTTATAGCCCCATGCTCACACTTCATCCTTTCTTAGCTCTCCTAAGCACCTATAACTTGCTGGCCCTTGACTGCTCTCTCCCTCCGTGCACTGTCCCAAGTACTTAAACTCAATTACTTCCCCCTTGGTTGGGGTCAGGTTAGAAAAAGCCACGTCCAGCAGAAGCAGACAATGAACCTCATATGACACGTATTTTGCAAGGGTTTCGGAACTGGATGAAGGAGGATATGAAGTATCGTCTCTCAAAGAAAGAAGCAATGGCTTCTACATTATGCCAGAAGAAGAAGAATTGTCATATCCTCACTGCTGACATGAACTAGTGGTCTTAGAACCTCCTTATCGTGAGTGCAGAAATCAGGTATATGGGTTTGTGTTTCCATCTCCAAACAAATCAGTGCTTCATTCCTACTTCAAATAATATGTAGCCAAATAGATAACCCAGGGGCTTGCCAAAAAAAGGATTTTTTTTGTTACCAGTGAGCCAAAGGAAGAATTTCTTACGTTGTCAAAGATATTTTTTAACGTAGCTCGAGGCTTTCTTTTATGCTGCATTTTACCTCTCATTTCTTTGTGTTATCTGTTTGTATGCAATCACAGGACTGATTGCAGCTCCTTTCAACTTTTTCTTCCTTCACACACCCTGGGAAGTTGTATTTTCTACAGCAAATTAAAAGTAAGTTGCAACTTATGACTTTCTTTCTACCCTCTTCTATACATGTCCTCTAAAAACTATGAAAGCCCTCTCAAATCCCATTCTACCATAGATAAGGCAGTAAAGGAATGAAAGACATTTAACATATCCAAAGGAGACCATTATAGCTTTATCATTTTAGGAGGTATTAATAAAAGTGTACCTTTTGGGCAAGAGGGCACATGTAATCAACCAGGGGGTCAAAATAGGTGCGCACTTGCTTCTCAGTTCATTATCTCAGCTGTTTGTGGAGATAATCAATTCTGCTATTGGTACATGAAAATACAACCTTTTCTTAATATACAGGCAAAGTATGATATCCACCAAGTTATCTGGGGGTTAGGTGTGCACTCGAGAACAAAATTATCCCCATTTTTTTGCGTACCTATTGGTCACCTTACCCTACTGAGGCAGATGGACATGAAATAAGGAAAAAACTGAGATGGCAGCAATCCTACAATGACCTTGAAGGGTATTCTAATGTTCAGATTCTATTGGCAGATCCTGAAGCAACACAGACAGTAAAATGGTTGTCAACTTACCAAGTCCACCCTCAGCCTCCTCAATCTTTCTTTTTCGGAAGGGTGCGTCAGCTGTGTCAGCCATCTTGGTGTGTCTGGGTGTGAAGTATCAATCTGCTCAAAAGTCTGAACTAATACTCTGCAAAATAAAATTGATAAGATAATACACCTCTGCCACAACAATCATCTCATTACATTATTATTCATGTGACCTACAGTTCCCTCTGAAGCCCTGCTGCTTCCCACATGTGTGATGCACCCTCACTCATCCCATTTTCAGGAGTAAATATTATGAGCAGATCAACAACACCAAAACAGAGGCCAAGGGGCAAAGGCCTTTCCCACCAGGGATGAGCATTTTTTTTTTAAACTGCATCATTTCTTCAAATATTATTTCCCATAGAAAAGTATGATTACTGAAAAAAAAAAAAAAATAAATAAATCTTTATATATCTCTGATGCCCTATTTCCTCAAGGGGGTGGTTACATCATGAGGGTCTCCAGTTTTCCCTGTTTCAGCACTCTTTCAATCACTCGCATATTAACTATCCAATACTTGTCCCCTCTATTACTCTAATTCACTGGTGACCTCCCTATGGCAACCCCTCCCTCAGTCCTGCCCTCATTAACTCTCCTCACAAAACCATCCTCATTCATTTTCATCATGTGTCCACTCCAAACCATCTCAGAGCACCCCGCTTCACCTATTCACCACTCCAAATGCCATTTTCTGTTACTTATACCATATCTCTCACACACGCTTTTATTGCTTTCTCCATACCATCCTAATACACTCTTTTTTTGTGATAATTGTATGTGGGCTCATCCACACACTGCTAAGCCTATTCCACTCATCCACCACCCTGTTAGTAAACCATTTTTGTTTATGTCCCTGTTGAATCTGAAATGAATTTATCCAGTTTAAACCCATTACTGTGTCCCACCTTCTTTCTTACAAACAAAAACCCTTTAATGTCTCCCTTATTAAAGCCCTTCATCCATTTATACATCCATTTATATACAAGCTCATTTCCAATTAGTATATTTGCAATTGCAGTGTTACATTCTAGGTTTCTTTTGCATGTGACAGTTGGGAAGATATACTATTTCTTATATCATTTTTGCTCACACTTTCATAATTCCCTTCAAAGCATCTACCACCTGCCTGCCCTTCACTGCTCTTTCTCTTCATGTTTCTGTAGAACTGTCTTTAAATATTTTCTCCATCTACTCTCAACTAGATCTTAACCTCTCTTGTGCTCTCTGTTTTAACCCTGTATGGCTTTGGAAACCAAATAATATACTCTATTGCCCTCTCAGAATTCTCTTAACTTTCTCTTCTTACACATCCTGCCAAATTTATCCTCAATCCTCTGCAGCATCTTCTTACTCTCTGCCAACAACACTATCATCCACAAAAAGGCCAGCCACCAAAGACTGCTCTATACTCCTCACCATCAGTCTTGGCCATGTTTCCCCATTTCTGACTTTCGTTTCTCTCATAAAATCATCCATATATACATTAAACAGCCACGGTGACATCACACACCTGTCTTGCACAGCTACATAAGAATGCTGTGATAGAAAAACAAAGTTATAAAGTTATATGATTTATGAAAATGGTTTGAATCACATCAAACCCTTGAAGAATTCTGCCACTGGAAATCTGTTGGGTAATTATTTGGAAAACGAAGGCTAGAACTATAATTATATTTTCAGGTGAAATTGGGTGTTTTGAATAAATTTGCCTTCATGTATTTTGAATATTACTAACTTATAGAATCTGCAGAAAAAATAGCCTTTGTCATAATGAACATTTAAAAAAAAAAGGGAAAAGGAAATGAATTCTTTCTCCTTTTCTGGAAGTCACTTGTTACTGCACTGCATTCAGGGACCAAAAAGAAATCCATGATGTAAGTATTAACTTTGCTAGAGGTGGCTAAGACTTCATAAATATTATCTCTTTTTCTTTACTTTTAACCCCTTCACTACGGCTGGGCGAAAACAGCACCCTGCGCCATATCCGAGATCGCCGCGCGCGCCAAATTTCAAATGTAGCTATTGAATATAACAAGCTTTCAGCCATGAACTCCACACAATCACCATGTATTATATATGAAAACATGCAGAATTAAATGGTGCACATAAATAAACTCACTACGGCCGGGCCAAAACAGCTCTCCGTGCCGTATCCAGGATCGCCACGCGTGCCAAATTTCAAATGTCGCTATTGAATATAACAAGTTTTCAGCCATAAACTCAACATAATCATCATGGGTTATATATGAAAACATGCAGAATTAAATGGTGCCCATAAAGAAGCATAAATTAATTGATAATTTTGAGATGTAAGCATAAATATAGAGATAAAATAACTCGTATATTGGCTAAAGCGAGCCAGGACGCAGTATGTGCATCCTCAGATATGGTACGGGCACGCAAGGATGCAGTATACGCGTCCTCGTGTTGATGGGGTTAAGTACCTGCGCCTTCATATTATGGTTAAGGGACATATATTTCGCCCCTTAACTATAATATGGAGGCGTAATATACCCTGGGGAGTGGGCACAACACCCTGGAACGAGATTTATATATAAAACCCAAAGTAATGGCTGCATAGGGGACGCCGAGTTCATCTGAATAACCGCCAAGTTCTTTCACATATACTCCTGAATATCGTTCCCTGTAACTTCCCGGGTTTGGAGCAGAGAGCGTCTGTCTCAAATCCCCGGCAGCTGGCCCCTGACGGCCCCGCCAGGCCCGCCCAGGGAACACCAGGCAGCAGTGTTCGCACCGCGCGGCCCTGCTAACCTGTGGCGGCAGGTGATCAGCACAGCACCGTACCCGCAGCACACAGCACACCGGCACTCTAGCAGTGAAAAGAATCCTTGAGGGGCGCCTTGAGGCTTGAACAGCTCACCTGAAGTCAGGAGTCAGGATGGGCAGAGCGCGGTCAGAACAAATCCTTGGTCCTGGGCTTCGTCGAGGGTGATGTGATGTGATGTGATGGTGTCAGAGGTATTGCCCTTACAACGTCTTGGTCTTGCAATTCTTCTAATCTTTTATCTCTTGCCTTCCACATCTGTGTATATCTCTTTTTTTCTTTCATTCTATACGTCTTCGAATAGGAATCTTCCAATTATTTCCTCTTCGGCTTCCTGGTACGGCTGCTGCAGTTGATCTTATTGAATTGAAATATTTATTATTGTAAAATGGATCAAAAGGGGGATGGCTAGTCTTGCAGACAAACCCCTGACTAGGCTAGTTACACACACACACACACACACAAAAAAAAAAATTCCATTGTTGGCTACAAAAATACAAACACAAGTTGAGGTTGCAAGTTAACAGAAAAAGGAATTAGAATGTAAATACTGACAATATTCCAGAGTAGGTACAGCAGGAAGGAGAGGTAGATGTTGATAGGTGCTGCAGAGACGATCAGAAGTTTGACCAGGCAGGGTGTCAGCACGGAAGCACAGTTTTTAAGGACAACAGGAGGCACTCCATCAGGTCCATAAGCCTTCTGAGAGTTGAGGCCAGAGAGGTCATAGAAAACATCATTCTTAAGAATCTTAATAACAGGCATGAAGGAGTCAGAGGGGGTATGAGTAGGAGGAATATGCCCAGAATCGTCCAGGGTGGAGTTCTTAAAGAAAGTTTGAGCGAAAAGTTCAGCCTTAGAGACAGATGAGACGGCGGTGCTAACGTCATGGTTAAGGAGAGGAGGGAAAAAGGAAGTGAAATTGGAGGAGATATTTTTGGCTAGGTGCCAGAAGTCACGGAAAGAATTAGAAAAAGCAATTGGTTTTGACATTTTCTATTTATGAAAGAGCTTTTAGTAAGTTGAAGAATAGATTTAGCACGGTTCCGGGCAGAAATGATTATATAAAAATAATAACTTTTTATATGGATATCTTAAAATGATTTTAATACAAGATATTCAACATGTTGAAGTGTTCATATATTAATTTTTATGCAGATATATTAATTTTTGTGGCGTCAGGAAGGTTTTTCGTCGCGGCGCGTGAAATGAATCAGATTCGGCAAATTTTCGTCGCGACTTCTGGTCAAGCTCGAGCAAAAACTACTGAAGCTAGGAAGGCGTACTTGGTGGCAAATGAAAGCTCTATTAATACAGATTAATAATCAGAAAAAAATTTGGAAAGCACTAAATAAATAAAAAAAGTTATAAGCAAAAAACTAGGACGTGTCCAAATCGCGGCTAAAAGGCCGAAAAACAGGCTATTTTGTGACGGCTCGACGACAAACTTGGAATCGAGCTATCAAAAAATCCTTCGAGCTGGTCAAACTACATTGCCAAGAGGGGCTACATGCCAGCTTACAGCCTTCTAGAGGGAACAGCAATGCCACACTAGACACAAACGGCAAAGTGTCTGGAGTTCGTCAAAATCGCTCTCAAAAGGGTTTACGTTTCGAGCTCTAGCGACGAAACTACTGGAAGTAGGGAAATGTTATGCATCATATTAGAAAGCACATTGATAGGGCTAAATTATTTATTAAATAAGTTTTTTGAGGTTCTCAAAAAAATGAGTGGGTTTCAATGTTGGGAACTCAAAAATTGTTTTTTTTTCCAGTCATTTTTTGCGAATTTATTAATTTTTTACCCTTTCGAGTCGGTGTTTGAGCCCGGTCACTTATCAAAAAAATATAGCCCTTTCATTTTGCCGTCGACTGATACCAAAAACATTTCTGTAGCCCCAGAAATAAGAGAGTTATGGCGATTCGCACCTGTGAACCTCAGCCTGTGAGGCCGGAACCTGACAGTACAGAGCCCTGAGGCACGGGAACGTACGTGTGTGTTCTACGTACAATTGTTCTTATGTATTTATATTTTTACGAGAATGAGCAAGGATCGTAACCTGTGTGTGTGTGTATGTGTGTGTGTGTGTGTGTGTGTGTGTGAGAGAGAGAGAGAGAGAGAGAGAGAGAGAGAGAGAGAGAGAGAGAGAGAGAGAGAGAGAGAGAAAGCAGCGGCCGCAAGGGAAGAAGAGATAGTAGACCTTACCTTCCTTGTCTTTTCTCCCCATTCAGTGTGAGTCATTGCAGTCAGTGTATGGGGGATGGTAGCCCCGCCCCTCCCCGCCTCCCCCCCCCCCGCCCTTCCTTCCCCTCCCCCTACCTCCCAACAGGCCGAGTGAAGCCCCGTGTATGCGTGATGAAGCCGATGAAAGGTAATGTGGCAGTCTGCAGACCCGAACGTTATCTTAATAGGCATTCATGTTACTAATATTACTGTAGTTTTTGCCACTAAAAATAATAGTGCTGCTGTTTGTCTCTACAACTATTTTACTGCTACGAATACTAATAGTTACTACTACTACTACTACTACTACTACTACTACTACTACTACTACTACTACTACTACTACTACTACTATTACTACTACCACTACTACTACTACTACTACTATTGCTGTTGCTGCTGCTGCTACTACTACTACGTTTACAGTGAAGGAGGCAGCTCTGGGTTCAAAAATAAAAATAAGCCCTCTTTAGCACTTCTTCCCAACATGAGAATTTTCGAACCGACTCCAGCTTTAGAAACAGATATGACAACTGTATACATATAGTGCTGTCAGGGTTAAGGGGAGATGTAAAAATGAAGAACTGAACATGTTAGAGATACTTTAAATTAGATGCCATAAATCTCTGAAAGGATCATAGTTGGCAAGAGTTTGACATCTCCTCCGCGGTGGAGTGGTTTGCGTGGCCATTCAACGAAGCTAGGTTCAGGGTTCAAATCCCTGCCTGGTGAGTCGGCGCGCAACCCACCCAGCTACTTATCCTTCCTACCGGCATTGTCAATAAATGGGTAAATGGGGAAACCTGGGCCCCGGTGTTCAAGGGCCAATGACACAGAGATGAGCACCGGGGCCACGCCTACGGCCCTACGCGTTGCCTGCTAATAATAGAGATTTTGGTACGTGAAAGAATAGATTTAGCTCGGTTCCGGGCAGAAATGTTGAGATCATGGTTAAAAGAGTCTTCTTATAGGTTTTAATTCGAATGTCCAGTCAACACTGTGTTCACACATAACAGGCTCCTCACCTAATACAAAGGATGTTATTATGCTTTCCATGCATCAGAGAGCTTTTAAGATCTCCACATATCATAATGCCAAAAAATTCCTAATATCAAACAGATGCATTCTCTTCCTTTATGAATACTTGAACAGAGTAAAGTCCTTTGCGAACATCAACCTCTGAGGAAAACCGGATTCGTGAGTAGGTAAGATTAAGGTAGAATTTGGGGCTACGCAAAGTTTCTCGTGGCCTTGGTGCTCAACTCTGTCTCATTGACCCTCGAGCATGTGGTGATATAAAAAACTCAAGGACACACGACAAGTGTAACATCCGGGTTACCACAGTTTACCTTCCCTGGTGTCCCCGGGTACCCACTCATCAACCAGCCCCAGAGAAGAGATGAACAGGTGGGGAGAATGAACTGGGTGAGCCGGGAGCCGAGATCGAACTCCGATTCGTAGCTAGGTGCGCTAATCTCTACACTACGAAAGCGTTAATTGTGGGTACTGTGCCATAATATCTACTACACAGATGGGCAAACACACGGACTTATGGATTTGCAGGTTTTGCCGATGTCACATTATTTTTTAATGTGAATGATTGCCTGGTAATTTCTCTTACCACTCATCTCATTTCCAAGCTTATCAACAACAGTCATCAATGCGAACTAAAGCAAGGCCATCCCGCGGGCCATGATTAAAGCCTCGTGAACAAAAGCATTGGCGTTGTAAGCGTTTCGTCATGTTGGTTCCCACAATCATCTGCCCGTATCTCACCTTCAGCCTTACTGAGCCCACCGCAACTCGCTGCCCACGACAATAGCCCCTGCGGCGCACATCTCCAGCGCCCCCGTCACTGGCCACTCGTCAGCACTTGTCAGGCTTCCGCCCCTCACACTAAGCACTGTAGAGCGCTCGGCGGTCTGCAAGTCGCTCCACCACCTCTCCTGCTCCATATCATCTTTAGATCTTGCTCCACACGGTGCCGGCGGCTGGCCTACGTTATACTGCTGTGCTCCCTTGAACGCATGTATACGCTCCCCTCTTGCACTATGCCTTCATGATCTTATAACGCAGGAATTAGTGTGTGCTCAATTTTTTTTGTGACGTAAACCGAAGGTGCGGAGGGGAGGCTCGTTCCTGGGTGGTGTCTGGGAGAAGACATCACCACATCGTTCGGTGGTGCCCTCCGGTGTGAGGGGCAGTGGAGGGCCAGCTAGCCATCCGTCGCATGGCACGACCGCCACGCACCACACATTCCGGCAAGCAGCGGCAGTGCGAAAGTAAACATGAACATAAACACAGAGCGATACATGTCACATAAACTCCCCGCGTTACTTTCCATGTGAAGAGCTAAACAAAACAATCAAGTGTATGGTAATGATCTCTGAAGGCGGGATGACGTCTGTCGCTATTAAGACCACTGGAAATATTGCTCCTTGTGACTGACTTTTGTACTGTCGCCCAGCAGCAAGGTGAAGGTGAGTGGTGGCGGTGAGGGTGAGGGGGTGGTGGTGGTGGTGGTGAAGGTGTGGCAGACCCGGTAATGGGGCATGGTGGTAATGGTGGTGGTGGTGATGATGATGGTAGCGGTGATGGTGAAGGTAAAGGTTGTGGTGGTGCGTGATGGTTAATTAAGGTGAATTATGAAGGTGATAATGGTGGTGAGGCAGGCCCGAGGAAGGGTACGGTACGGTAGTCGTAGTGGTGATGGTGGTGATGATATGCGAAGAGAGGCAGGTAAAGGTGGGGATAGTGATGAGGGTATGTGACAGGGAGACAGTTATATTTCCTTGATATGCGAGGTGAGGTTGGTGGTGGTGGTGGCGGTGGTGGTGCAAGGTGAAGCAAGAGGTGGTGGTGGTGGTGGTGGTGAGGGAAAAGATATGAAAGAAAGAAGTACATACGCGACACACTGGGAAATAACTAATGTAAAAAGGACATGCATGAATATAATATCTTATTTCTGGCAACAAAATAAAAGTTAACCACGATTATTTTTTCTTACTTATCAATATTTATTTGTGAATAGTTACCATTCGAAAGACTAGGAGAGGGACAACTCCGAACAACTAACCCGGGCAGGTGGAGCTCGTTAGCCGTGGTAGGCAATTCACCTAGGAGAGGGACAACTCGGAACAACAAACACGGGCAGGTGGAGCTCGTTAGCCGTGGTAGGCAATTCACCTAGTAGAGGGACAACTCCGAACAACTAACACGGGCAGGCGGAGCTCGTTAGCCGTGGTAGGCAATTCACCTAGTAGAGGGACAACTCCGAACAACTAACACGGGCAGGCGCATAGGGGGACTGCAGCCATCCCCTATTTGGGCTGATAAAGATTTTTCGGACAAAGTAGCCGTCGTAGCAGCCTAACAGGACTATTGAACTGGCGTCTCGTAAACCAAGCCCCTGCCCAGTGTTTTTTTAATATATGACATTTTGCTTTTGATTTATACTACTACTACTACTACTACTACTACTACTACTACTACTGCTATATACTACTACTACTTCTACTACTACTACTACTACTACTACTACTACTACTACTACTACTACAATTACTACTACTACTACTACTATACTACTACTACTACTACTACTACTACTACTACTACTACTACTACTGCTATATACTACTACTACTACTACTACTACTACTACTACTACTACTACTACTACTACTACTACTACTAATGCTTATCCCCCTCCTTTGCTAATGAAAATATTTATAACAATACAGGGCATCGCCAATGGGGAAGAAGAAGCTTGAGCTGAAGCGTTGTGAGCACAGTGACATCATGGAGGTGGAGGAGCCTGTGGAGGAGGAGGGAGGAAGAGGCGGTGGCGGGGGAGGAGGAGGAGGAAGAGGGGAGGAGGAGACGTCTTCGATGAATCCAGGAGCTCAAGCACGACGCGACGCCTTCAAGAAGCTGAAGACCTCCAAGCCCTCAGAGGTGGGTCCGGGGAGAGAGAGAGAGAGAGAGAGAGAGAGAGAGAGAGAGAGAGAGTTTGTAAGAAGCTTATGTGGTTCCAAACAGATCGAAGGCGGCTGCCGCTCAACAAATAGTAGCCTCGTGTCGACCCGAGAAATGACCACCCTGGGTTCAAAGTCAGGGAGTACTCAAGGTTCTCCTGGCTGGCATATTCTCTCTCTCTCTCTCTCTCTCTCTCTCTCTCTCTCTCTCTCTCTCTCTCTCTCTCTCTCTCTCTCATCCCCTTCACTGGTAAAGAACAGCCTTCCTTTGTCTGTATTTCCTTTTGCCTATGACTTAACCTCATTCAAGAGGAGCGTATCGAGACACCTCTCCACCCGAAATTGACCTCTCTTTTGGGATCTCTTTACTACTCTCTTTTATAGGATCAGCGATTAGCGGGCTTTTTTTTTTCCTCACATTTTGTTTTTGCCTTTGAGCTGCCTCCTTTCCTGTAAAAAAAAGTATATTGATAATAAATTTCAGTACCATTATTTTTCAGTAACAGATAAACTCATTATGCTGAATACGATGACTGGTTTGGGAAATCTAGTGCCGCTGCTTTGTCATGCTGTTTGACGTAAGATTAATCCTCCTGGTCTTTCTCGTCACGCAGAAATCTATGGATTTTGATGACCTGTTGCCTCACGTCGGGGAGTTCGGCCGCTACCAGAAGCTGCTCATCTTCCTCATCTGCCTACCGGCGTGCATCCCTTGCGGCTTCCACGCCTTCAACCAGCTGTTTATGAGCCCCGTGCCGCCCCACTGGTGCCGCGTGCCCGAGCTGGAGGAGGCGGGACTCACGCCGCTGCAGGCCAGGAATATTTCAATACCTAGGGTAAGGATGCACACACGTATAGCCCCTCCAGACGACCACTGCGCTTCGCTAACACTTTATGGAATCAATGCCTGAAAAATATAACTCGTCAAAAGACAACATCAACATCAAATCGATTTTGATGTTCACTCAGGAGTAAGTTGACTACGGAACGTTTTTTTCATAAAGATCAAGCAGCAGCTTAATAACGACAAATTTCTCTCTTTGAGTAGAAATGTTAATAACTAGGTTACAAACAACAAATTCTATCACATTGGTATTTGTGTGGGTGCAAAAATTTTGGTCAAGCAATGACCTTAACATGGGAATCTTGCACCACTTTGCAGGAGAGTAACGGAGAGTTCAGCCAGTGCATGCAGTACCTGGTGACTAAGAGAGAGAGAGAGAGAGAGAGAGAGAGAGAGAGAGAGAGAGAGAGAGAGAGAGAGAGAGAGAGAGAGAGAGAGAGAGAGAGAGAGAGAGAGAGAGAGAGAGAGAGAGAGAGAGAGAGAGAGAGAGAGAGAGAGAGAGAGAGAGAGAGAGAGAGAGAGAGAGAGAGAGAGAGAGAGAGAGAGAGAGAGAGAGAGAGAGAGAAGAGTGGTTTAGTCAGATGTGTAATATTAAGCTGGTGTGAGGGTGAGTGGGTGAGTTAGTTAATTAGTGAGTGAGTGAGTGAGTGAGTTAATAATTTAGTTAGTTCGTTAGCTAGTTGAGTAAGTGAATGAAATAGAAAGTGAGTGAATGAATCAGTGAATGCGTGAGTAAGCCGGGGAAACGGTTAGTTAATTGTGAGTGATTGAGTGTAAGAATAAATCAATAGTTAGTGAATGATAGTTGAAATGAGTTATTTAGTTACTGACCTATTAGTATGTAGGTAGTATTGAAGGTAGGTAGTTATTAGATAAGTTAGTTAGTTAGACAGTTGTTGCTTTCCTCGTCACTGCCTCATAACGATCCCGTGCCTTCTCTCCCCCCCATCCCCCCCTTGCAGTACGACCTGGTGTGTCAGCGAAACATCTATCCCACCATCGGCCTCTCGGTGCTCAACATCGGCGGCATCATCGGGGTCTACGTCTTCGGCACCATCTCCGACAAGTAAGCAAGCACAGCATCTCATACACACACACGCACTTTGGAGGTGCAGAGGAGTATGCGCTCGTGTCACCTGATAGGCTGAGGATCGCACATTACTCAAACCAAAATGCTTTTTTTCATTTCCGCTGACAGGTTTTGGGAGGCACATATTTACCGCGAGAGAGTTCCTCAGCTTTTCCCCGCCATGTTACTGTGTCGGTGTTTGTGTTAGTGGCCCATCTATTACTGTGTTGGGGTGTGTGTTAGTGTCCATCTATTACCGTGTGTGTGTGTGTGTGTGTGTGTGTGTGTGTGTGTGTGTAGTGGCCCATCTATTACTGTGTGGGTGTGGGTGTTAGTGGATGATGACGATGATGATGACAAGCGAATATTTTGTTCGACGTCCCACAAAAAAATCCTCTTTCGCCTTATTTTCCTGATTTTCTTCCTTGACTTGACACTTCCCTGTTTTTGCTATGGTTGTATTCCTAGTTCCTTTTATTATCATTTTTTTTCATTTGTTTTTGCTTTCCTTCTAGCTAATGGCGCGGGTTATCATGTATCCTTTTTTTATGTTTTCCTTACCGGCTGGACTCATGAATTTGTTAGATCAATGTTCTTGCTATGTTATTATCGTGTTTTCTTTCTTTTTTTCCTATTTCACATTATAACTGTTTTCCATTCGTTAAATTCACTGCCTTTCTTTTGCTTAAGTCATCACTAATTTTTCATTTTCTTGAGTATCTTTCTCACTACGTTCCTTGTTACTTTACTCTTCTTGCTGCGATTGTATCTCTAGTTTTCTTTGTTTTATTTTCCGATCCCCGGGTGGAGTGGAAAAATTTGGGCGGCTTTTCCGATACCCTACGCCCTTGTCCACCCAGCAGTGAATGGGTACCAGGTATTAATCGGGGGTTGTGTTCCGTCTCCTGACTATAATTCCTTCCCCTTCTGTCTCTCTCCGGCATATGACCATAGATGTTGCGCCGACTAAACGAAACTTTCTTTGTCTTATTTTCCGCATTCTCTTTCTCTTTGTGTTGCAGGTTCGGGCGCCGGGTCTCCTTCCTCGTGTGCTTGGGTCTGGAACAGGTGGCGGGCCTCGTAACTGCCTTCGCCCCCGACTATTGGAGCTGGGCCGCGTGTCGCTTCCTCGTCGGCCTCACCGTTCCGGCCATTTACCAGATTCCATTCATCATCTGTGAGTGGCGCCATGTTCGTCGGTTTCGGCCCCTTTTGATTTTATGTTACCTACACATCTCCTCCTCCTCCTCCTCCTCCTCCTTCACTTCCTTTTCTTGTCTGTGCTCCTTTTTATTTTTTTGATATTTGTGCTTCTTCTCCCTTCTCCTCATCCTCCTCCTTCTCTTCCTTTTCCTATTTGTAATCCTTCTCATTGTTTTGATATTCGTGTTTCTGAGTTTCTGCTCCTCTTCCTCCTCCTCCTCCTCCTCCTTCACTTCCTTTTCTTGTCTGTGCTTCTTTTTATTTATTTGATATGTGCTTTTTCTCCCTTCTCCTCCTCCTCCTTCTCTTCCTTTTCCTATTTGTAATCCTTCTCATTGTTTTGATATCGTGTTCCTGCTCCTCTTCCTCTTCCTCCTCCTCCTTTTCTTCTTTTTCTTCTTCCTTTTCTTCTCGGTCCTTTCAGACTTGACTCTCTCTCTCTCTCTCTCTCTCTCTCTCTCTCTCTCTCTCTCTCTCTCTCTCTCTCTCTCTCTCTCTCTCTCTCTCTCCTGTTTAATTAGTCCACATTACTATTTTTACATCTTAGTCTCCCTTTAATCACCTCCGTTTTCTTTCTGCGTCTCGTTTTCTTTGATATAATTAAGGAAAACGGGATTAGCGATTGTCCTGTTGGGTAGACTATGTGCGCTCTCTCTCTCTCTCTCTCTCTCTCTCTCTCTCTCTCTCTCTCTCTCTCTCTCTCTCTCTCTCTCTCTCATGCACACATACACAACGTCACAACAACCACTATTGCTCTTCTTAACCCCCCCTCCCCCCCACCCCCACCCCACCCCTCACCTCTTCGCAGCGCTGGAGTTGGTTGGGCCGAGTTACCGCAGCTTCGTGACCGTGATGACGTGTCTCTTCTACGTCGGCGGGATGCTACTGCTGGCGGGAGTGGCTTACCTCATCAGGAACTGGGTGTACTTGTGTCTCACCACCTCCCTGCCGTTCTTTACCTACGTCGTCTACTGGTGGTGAGCATAGAGTGGAGGTAGAGGAGGAGGAGGAGAGGAAGAGGAAGAGGAGCCTGCCTGTCTCCTTGTCTTCCTCCTTCCTTCCCTGCATGTCACCTTAAGTCTCTTCCTACTTCCCTGCCTCCCTACATCCCCCCTACCCTCTGCCTGTCTCCTTCTTGTCTCCATCCCTTCTGCCTCCCTTCCTTCCTTCCTCCTTCCCTGCATTTCGATTTAATTCCCTCCTTACTTCCCTGTCTCCCTTTCTCCCTACCTCCTCCCTACCCTCCTGCCTCTCTTCCTCCCTTCCTTCCTCCCTCCCTGCATTTCTATTTAATTCCCTCCTTACTTTCCTGCCTCCCTTTCTCCCTACCTCCTCCCTACCCTCCTGCCTCTCTTCCTCCCTTCCTTCCTCCTTCCCTGCATTTCTATTTAATTCCCTCCTTACTTTCCTGCCTCCCTTTCTCCCTACCTCCTCCCTACCCTCCTGCCTCTCTTCCTCCCTTCCTTCCTCCTTCCCTGCATTTCTATTTAATTCCCTCCTTACTTCCCTGCCTCCCTTTCTCCCTACCTCCTCGCTACCCTCTGCCTGTCTCATTGTCTCCCCTTCTGCCTCCCTTCCTTCCTTCCTCCGTCCCTGCATTTCGATTTAATTCCCTCCTTACTTTCCTGCCTCCCTTTCTCCCTACCTCCTTCCTGCCTCTCTCCTCCTTGTCTCCCCTTCTGCCTCTCTTCCTTCATGCCTTCACGCCCCGGCCCCTCCCTCAGGTACCTCCCTGAGTCCCCGCGGTGGCTATTGTCCCAGGGGCGCCTGCAGGAGGCCAGAACCATCCTCGTCAAGATGGCGCAGGTCAACAAGACGCAGCTGCCAGAGTCGTTCCTCCAGAAACTTCAGGTAACTTATTTGCAGGCGATTGTTTTTATTATTTTATTTATTCATTTATTTATTAGCCGATCTACCCCCCTCCCCTCCTCCCCTTCCCCTGGTTAATGATGAAGTGGTCTAGCTGTCGGACCGGCCAGTTACCTTATCATTACTATCTTCTCCTGCTGCTGTCTCCTTACTCCAGTGGTTCCCAACCTTTTTCAGCTTGTTACCCAATTTAGCATGCCACATTAAGCATGTTACCCCTTTCACAAAATGTTGTCAACATTTATATATATATGGCTAAACTAAAACACTAGAGATAATTTCTTTTATTTATTGTATTAGTACATTTTGCATCTCTAATGACTTACCAAAGATGTCAAGAGCATCAGTGAGATGGTTGGAGTTGCATATTTGAAGCTAGTTGAGGAATTCTTGGCTTCGTGGTTGAAAGTGCCAGCCTGGCATCGTTTGCAACATTCAAGCGAGTCCTCTTTTTTGTTTTCATCCCCAGCACAGTTGAGAACCCCTTCTCGCACAGATACGTTGTTGAGAATGATACCAACAACTTCAAGGCTCTCTTGGACAGAGTTGGCGAGTCGGCTAGTCGTGAAATCCAAAAGGAATCTGCATTTTGGTTTTGGAATTCGATTTTCAAGGCTTCATTGACTCACAAACTCACAGTAACAGTGGGTAAATACTAAGTATAAACTGCACAGGGCAGTACACATACATACCAGCTCATGTCCACCTCGGCTGATGCTCACAGAGAAACTGGCAGTGTGAAATAGAGGCAGACTCGGGCAGTGAGTGACGCGTACTGGACTCGTCGATGAGTCATCGGGGTTACTGAGTGACTTGTGTCCTGAAGCATACTTGTGAAAATACTTTTCGGTTACCACACACTTAGCTATATATTTTTTCTTTTCTAATACTGTATATTAGTTTTTGATATTTATTGTTATTTGGTTTAGCTTTGTTACTTACTTATAATAGGTTTACTTTACAACTTAAAATACTAAGACTAAGTTAACATTAATCCTAATACCAATGCTTACTTGATTTTCAGAATTCTTAACATTTTTCTGTCACCCCTCCATTACCCCCGAAAAATTGCTAAATTACCCCCAGGGGGTAATTTACCCCCAGGTTGGGAACCAATGCCTTACTCATTGCCGCCCTTGTTACGATCAATGCCTTCCACGCTGATACTCTGCATTTTTTTTTTTTTACAGCAGAGGAGTCAGTTCAAGGGCATGAAAAAACGGTAACAAATGTTTAAAAAAAAAAAGCCCGCTACTCACTGCTCCTAAAAAGAGTTAGAGGAGTGGCCGAAAGATAGGTCAATTTCGGGAGGAGAGGTGTCTTGAATCCTGATACCCTCCTCTTGAAAAAGTTCAAGTCGTAGGCAGGAGGAAATACAGATGAAGGAAGATTGTTCCAAAGTTTACCAGCATGAGGGATGAAAGAGTGAAGATGCTGGTTAACTCTTGCGTAAGGGATTTGGACAGTAAAGGGATGAGCTTGAGTAGAAAGTCGTGTGTGTGGCGAGGCCGCGGGAGTGGGGGAGGCATGCATTTAGAAAACCTTTTCCTTCGTATTTGCTAATCATCCTCTTTCCCCTAAACCCCTACCAACACTCTGCACACCAGGACCGCATGTTGGCTCAGCAGGCCCTCAGCGTCAGCTCGGCACAGTACCACACCAGCTCAGGCTTCTTCAGCATGTGCCACACTCCCAACATGCGTCTCAAGGCCATCCTCATCACTATGGTGTGGTGAGTAAACAGCCAGTGCTCGCGGCTTGCTAATGGGGCAGAGGATGATTGTCTGATGTCCTCACTCTCGCCCTTTATAAGTAATCTCCTTCCTCTTCTCACACCATACCGTCCACCCCCTCTCAATGTAGGTATCTTCCTTTCTATCTCCTCTCCTCCCCTCACTTCTTCACTCCCTCCATCAATGCCTCCCTTTCCTCCCACCCCCACTGCCTCCTTTCCTCACTCCCTCCACTGGGATTATAGTTTATTTCGTTTGTGCATTCTTTCTTTCATTTTTTCTTTTTTGAACCTCTCAATGTAGGTATCTTCCTCTCTATCTCCTCTCCCTCCCTCACTTCTTCACTTCCTCCATCAGTGCCTCCCTTTCCTTCCATCCTCATTGCCTCGATCCTTTCCTCACTCCCTCCACTGGGATTAAAGTTTATTTCGTTTGTGCATTCTTTCTTTCCTTTAATTTCCGTATACATTTCAACTCTACATTCAACTATACATTATTATCTGCCAACATTAAAATCCAGAAAATGACACCAAGTAAGACTTCAAGAGGCTAAACGAATTACAGATCATTGCACACTCATTAGAACCCGATAGATCTCCTTTTCGGCTTTTTGGAAATAGTTGCTGCCCTATGTGTCCTCGTGTGTCTCAGGTCAAGATTCCCAGACGCTCCCGCCCATGGAGGTAGAATAGGTGGAGTCATCAGGCCAATTAAGTGAATCCGCCCGAGCTGTCATTTTTACGGCCAGGTGTCAGGTGTTGTCAGGTTAAGCTCCCTCTTAATGGGCTCGGCCAAGCTCGCCCACCCCCATCTTTTGGCCGTAAATTTGACAGTTCGTCGGCTTCACCCCAATGACTGGGATTAGCGGGCCGTGTCGACTCCACCAATTCTACCTCCATGCTCCCGCCTCTCACATCAACTTTTTCCCAAGGCCGAAGAGGAGATCAATCGCATTCTAATGAGTGTACTTGTAAGTTCATGGCACAAAAGAATGATCAAACAACCGGAAGGGTCATAAAACTACCTTTGCAAATGCCCAAAACTCTTATAACGAAAGCCTTGTAAAATGTGTGTGCTTTCGCAGGAGTTGTGGGCCTTTCCAGGGATAGATTTTTGACCCTGGTAGTAGTTTGACCCTTCTCCTGTACCATGAACCTAAAAGAACGCTCCATAGAACCCGAAACCGTGTTATGAATCATTCGTCACCCAAGCACATATTTTTGACTAGGCTTTCGCGGGAGTTGTGGGTCTCTCCAGGGATAGATTTTTGACCCTGGTGGTAGTTTGACCCTTCTTCTATACCATGAACCTAAAAAAACGCTCCGTAGAACCCGACTGACCTGTTTTGGGGGACTTTGAAAATGGTTGACGTGAAATGTGGAAACGTCTAAAGCAATACCGACCCTCATACCCTCATGCAGGTTCGCTAACGAGACTGTGTACGTGGGTCTGAGTTATTACGGGCCGGCGATGGGCGAGAACGAGTACCTTTCCTTCTTCTTGGCGTGTGCCGTGGAGGTGCCGTCCTACCTCCTCTGCTGGATAGTGATGGACCGCTGGGGCAGGCGCTGGATCCTCGGCGTCGGCATGATCGTGGGGGGCATCTTTTCCATCTGCACCGTGCTTATGCCTGAAGGTTGGTGGAGGGCTGAGGCTGGATGGCTGACTGGCTGGATGACTGGCTGGATGGATGGCTGACTGGCTGGCTGGCTGGATGGATGGATGGTTGGAATGATGGATGAATGGCTGACTGGATGGATGGCTCTGTGAGGGATGGGATTGGTGATGGTGGTAGTAACTGTAAGGGTGGTGGTGGCAGCTTTAGTTATGCTAGTGGAAGTAGTAGTAGTAGTAGTAGTAGTAGTAGTAGTAGTAGTAGTCGTTGTTGTTGTTGTTGTTGTTGTAGTAGTAGTAGTAGTAGTAGTAGTAGTAGTAGTAGTAGTAGTAGTCGTTGTTGTTGTTGTTGTTGTTGTAGTAGTAGTAGTAGTAGTAGTAGTAAAAGTAGTAGTGGTAGTGGTAAAAGTAGTAGATAGCTTCCGTGACACCAACCATACTACTATTATAGCAATGTTACTAATAATGGTTGTGATGATGATGATACTAATACTAATACTAATAATGATGATAGTAATAACAATATTAAGTAAATTTTTCTCTCTTTTCTCTCCCCCTTCTCTTCCTCCCTCTTCACATCCTCCTCCTCTTCCTCCTATATCACCTCCTCATTATCCTTCTCCTCTTCCTCCTGCTCCTCCTCACAATACCTCCACTTTCCTCACTGCCTCGCCCTTTGTACTCCCCCTCCCCACCCCACCCTGCCACCATCCCCACCACACAGACGCCTCGGTGGCCACGCTCGTGCTCTACCTCGTGGCCAAGTTCGCCGAGTCCGCCGCCTTCCTCATCATCTACCCCTTCGCCGCCGAGCAGTACCCGACGGAGGTGCGCGGCGTGGGCATCGGCTTCTCGGCCTACGTCGGGGGCCTCGGTCTGGTTATCATCCCCTTCATCAACTACCTGGTGAGTTAACATGGCAAGGAACTCCGTCTGATTTTTTAAAACATCGTATGAGTCTTTACAAACAATCGATGAGTCTGATTTGTCTTATCTGATCCGTGTTATTGTTTTATTTTAGTAGCATAGAGCTAACAAAATAACTGCATTAATAAATAAGTTTGTAAGTAACTGACTGTCTAACTGTTGAACTGACTAACTTATTAACTAACTAGCTAACTGACAGACTTGCTAATTGACTGGATAACAAATTCATTAAGTGCCTAAATAACAAACTGACTGAAAAATAGGTAAGTAAATAACTAGATAGGTAATGAACAGGCTATTTAATTCACCTAACCAACAATCTTATCAACTAACAGATTAATAAACTAATTAACTGAGCAAACAAGTTGATTAAAATTAAACTATCTAACTTGCTAACTAATTATCGAAGTAACTACATACGTAACCGCAGTAACTTTGAGAGACAGAATAGCAGTGCAAATTTGTGCGCATGGAGGAGTGTGTCTGTGTGTGTGGGTGGATGGAGGTGGGGGGGTGGGTTCAGAATGACACCAGTGAACTGCCCGCCATTCAAAGTCTAAGGACCTCTCAAGCCAGAAATGAATAACGGCAACGCGAAGACAACTGCCTGTCATTTAAAGTCTAAGGACCTCTCAAGCCAGAGATGAATAACTATGGCAGTGAACACTAACGCAATAACCTTCATATAGTTCCTCCACACATAAATTCACTGTTCAGAGAGAGAGAGAGAGAGAGAGAGAGAGAGAGAGAGAGAGAGAGAGAGAGAGAGAGAGAGAGAGAGAGAGAGAGAATGCTACTAAAGGCTCTCCCTTCCCCGTGTGTGTGTGTGTGTGTGAGTGTGTGTGTGTGTAGGGCACGGAGATGCTGGTGCTGCCGCTGCTCATCATGGGCGTGGTGTCGGCGGTGGGCGGTGTCCTCGCCTTCAGGCTGCCCGAGACACTCCAGCAGAAGCTGCCCAATACGTTGGCCGAGGGTGAGGCCTTCGGCAAGGACTTCGCGTGGAGCAACTGCCTGACCTGCGTGCCCGAGGGGTCAGTGTAAGGCCCGTGGCGGGGCTCTGCTTCTGCCTGTGTGTGCCTATCCGCTGAGCCTCAACAGATGCCATGAACACTGTAGCGAGACTCAGGCAGGACCGGTTTTAGGCGAAACTAATTCACATAACCATCTAGGGGCGTAGTGTATCCAGGGTCCCCCATCATTTATCATAAAAACATGCATTCTCTTTGTAGTACTAAATATTTTCAGATAATTTGGTTACCTTATGTAAATGACTGAGAGGGGCATCAAGGAGCCCCAAAACAGAATCTAAACCAGAGCCCCTATAAGACTAGAACCGGCACTGAGTGAGGAAATAGCTCGCCGGTGATTGTTTTCGCGCCGCCAAGTAGGCTAGCTAAATCACTTGCCGCCGTACACTGTACTCACACTACTGCTTCTTATAGTTTGTATAACATTCACTTTAAAACTGCTAGCAATGTTTTTATGCTTTAAGAATTGTGCAATCTGGTGTTCTGCTGCGTAGGCCTACTTAAACAATTAGATTCTTTTTGGGCGACATATTACTAAATAACTACTTTGGGTACATTAGTTCAATCCTTCATGTAGTGTTTACCTTTATATTAATATTTTGCCCGACACTCTGTAAGGCAATATATTTGCTTTCTCGTTAATCTGTAAGAGTGATATTTTTCAAATCCATCACCGCTGACAGCTTTTCTGAACTTGCTAACTGCATGCCTCCCCCACTCCCGCGGTCTCGCTGAACACGACTTTCTACTCAAGCTCATCCCTTTACTGTCCAAATCCCTTACAAACGAGTTAACCAGCATCTTCACTCTTTCATAACTCACGCTGGTAAACTCTGGAACAATCGTCCTTCATCAGTATTTCCTCCTGCCTACGACTTGAACTCTTTCAAGAGGAGAGTATCAGGACACCTCTCCTCCCGAAATTGACCTCTTTTTCGGCCACTCCTCTGAACTCTTTTCTATAGGAGCAGTGAGTAGCGAACTGTTTCAGCCGTGATGTCTGTTGCGGAGATTGGAGTCGGCGGACGGAACTGGTAGTTGATTCCAAGCAGGCCTCTTTCGCTAGTTGTAACAATATATATATATATATATATATATATATATATATATATATATATATATATATATATATATATATATATATATATATATATCAACAGCAGCAGCAGCAGTTTATATAATTCCACTGCAGGATATAGGCCTCTCTTAAGCGTGTCCATTCGTTTGTTCTAAACCTTAGTACTACTACCAAAAAAAGTACAACTATCACTACTACTGCTACTACAACAGTAGTGGTAGCATTAGTATTAGTATTAGTAGTATTAGTATTAGTAGTAGTAGTACTGCTGCTGCTACTGCTGCAGTTGCTGCCACTGATGATATACTAAAATTATTTTTTTTAATAATAATAACAATAACAATGATGATGATAATAATAATAATGATAATAATAATAATAATAATAATAATAATAATAATAATAATAATAATAATAATAATAATAATAATAATAAAAATAATAAAATAATAATGATAATGATAATAGTAAACATGATAATAGTGATAATGAAAAAGCAATAGTGTCAAACATAATGAGCACAACGACAGTATGATAACAGTGCAGTCTCGGCCTGGTGGTGGTGTCACCCACAGGAAGCAGGAGCTGAAGGAGGCTGAGGCACAGGCCGAGGAGATAGTGAGCGGGGAGGACCTGGGGCGGCGGAGGTCATCGTCGGGGGCTGCAGGGCGGGGCGGGGCCGATGAAGCTACGCCCCTCCGTCGACTGGGCTCCCTTGGGGCCCGCCAGAGCTTGCTGACCCGGCAGAGCAGCGTCATGGACACCCCTATCATCACGGACGCCTCGGGGGCCATGAAAATCACCTTCTGGGTGTAATTTTCCCTCTCCATGCCGCAGCTTTGTCCTGCGTGGCTGGAGGCTGACGTGGGCTGACGTGTGGCCCGGCAAATGCTAAGTCAAAGAAAGCCGTTTAGACCCCTCACAGCTGACACAAGACGAGTACACTAGGAAGTCGAAAAGAAAAAAATGGAATACCTACTGTTTGGGGGAAAGAATATCTCCTCCTTTACGCCCTGGAGATACGGCGATTCCATCTCCCTCGCAGCCACCAAGGTCTTTAGATCTTGGTAGCCACAAGCGAGCTGACCCCCTCGCGGTGTGAAGTCGGAGAACTGGATGCATCAACTTTGCGTGTTAAGACTGGTGGCAACAGTGGTGGCGCCAATGCAGAGCTTGGATGAGACTCCCAAATTCTCTCTTTATAGATTTTAAATAAATTACATTGTTCTTTTCTTCCCATTGCACTTGATGGAAACCGCCCCAAGTCTACTTCTGAAAATCCTGGAGCTGCCGCCTCTAGTTTTCAGACACCTAATTTCTTGAAGTTTCAAGGTATCTCAACGAAGGATCCTTTGTTTTTGTGTGAGTAATGGTCATACTGATTTCAAGTGTGCGTGTAACGCAAAGGCTAAGCAGGATAGACTGTGTGTGTGTGTACAATTTTCACCAAGTGTCTTCCTGGACTAAGCTCATGTGTTTTGGGATAAGTTATTGATTGTTGTATCCTCCTGAATGAGGCAGAAAAGTCAGATTCTTTCACTTGTATTGTTGCAGAGTGGATAGGTAGAGTGGTGAGTACGAGGAAGAATAAGGCGAGTGAGTCCTCAACCAGTCTTCTTTTGTCAGTTTCCCTGAGGCAGATGGGCCTCATTTACCATAGTCAAAAAAGTTTTGACTTGTTAGTTTGTGAAATGCTGAATAAACAAACCTTGGTTCCCAGACTACGAAATTTTGATCCCGGTGTTTTTCCCAAGTTGTGAGAATGCTGATCGAAATCAATGTTCTCAGTACTTTAAGTTGTCCCGAGCCATATGTTTTGCCAAATGACTAAAAGAATGCCTGCATCATGTGATTCTTTGCCTTCACTATGGTCGTCTCGAGTTATGTATTTATTTTCATGGAAATATATAAAGGTTGTGCAGCGCTCGATCAACTTTTGGGGGCGGTGGCTGAGTGGGCAGCTGGCGGGAGCGACGTCCAGGCGGACGCAGGTTCGCGTCCCGCCGCAACAAGATGGCAATTTTTCAGTCACCGCCGAGTGGCCTAAGACTACCCACATGTTGTCCTGAAAACAACCTATTAACCCAGACTCTAGATTCTCTAAAAGAGGATCGAGGATTAAATTAATTTCGGGAGGCAGCATGAGCCATACAAGATGGCGCCACTATAAACACTTGCCTACGCCATAACGGGCTGAAGCCAACCACCAGGCCCCACAAAATGTAGAAAAAAAATAAACTGTCCGGCCCGATGATACTTTAAAGTATCATCAGACTATACTGATGCAGTTCTTCTACAACGTTGGTTTTCACGCTTTTGTGATCCCGTACAAAGTGTGCAATCACAGCCCCCACAAGGACATTCTGCCGTACAGGTACATATTGCAATTTCCCTATTTTTTTCGAATCAGTCGCTTCTCTAGACCTGAATTTCAGTATCAGTTAGGTAACACGACACGAATAATAGAAAGGAGCATGAACAATAACGAAGAGGGAAGGAAATTATATCGGAGAGGACTTGTTTCCAGGTTGGCGCCAGTAGTCTAAGATCCTTGTCCAGCTTAGCGTTACTATCTTTGAAAAATCTCCCCTATTTGTGGCAGAGCTGAGTTGTGCCTCCTTTCAGTCCAGTTGTTGGCAATTCCTATTGGTTTGTATTGAATTTATGGTAGTCATCTCGTACGAAATTAATACTGACATTTTGTTGTATTTTGCCATCTGAAAGCTGCACAATAATTAATAGCTTACAGAAAATTACAGAAACTTAAGAATATTAAAGTAAAAGATCTAGGAGCACAGTCTACCACATTGCATTATGGCACTGGGGGGTCAGGTTAAATTAGGTTAGTTTTGACATAAAAAAGAAAGCTATTTGTGATAAAGATTCGTTTTAGTACCATGCCAGTATCACATTATCTATTATATTATTATTATATTATATTATCTATTATTATTAACATAACATTTAAACCTCCAACTGTATTTGTATCAACTGAAGAACTCTTAAATTCATCTCATTCATCCAGGTGAGGTAAGGAAGGGAGGGAGGAAGGGTGAGGTGTGTATTGATTGTAAATGCATTTTTGTTTTTCAGTGTATAAATAACTATATTAACCCCTTCACTACGGCCAGGCCAAAACAGCGCCCCGCGCCATATCCGGGATCGCCGCACACGCCAAATTTCAAATGTCGCTATTGAATATAACAAGTTTTCAGCAATAAGCTCAACATAATCATCATGTATTATATATGATAGCGCCCCGCGCTGTATCCAGGATCGGCACATGCCAAATTTCAAATGTCGCTATTGTATATAGCATGTTTTCAGCCATAAACTCAACATAATCAATATGTATTATATATGAAAACATGCAAAATTAAATGGTGCACATAAAGAAACATAAATTAATTGATAATTTTGAGATGTAAGCATATATATCGAGATAAAATAACTCGCATATTGGCTAAAGCGAGCCAGGATGCAGTATCTGCGTCCTTGGATAGGGTACGGGGCATGCAAGGACGCAGTATACGCATCCTCGTGTTGAAGGGGTTAAAATATAATATGGCTGACAGAAATTAATCAACATCTATTTCTACTTGAAAGTAGGTATAAGGTCACTGAAAGTCAAGATCAAGACCAAGATTGCCCAATGCCATTCAAGTGTAGCATCCCCATGTGATTAGTGCATGTCATGTTCCCTTAGCAGCTCAGCGAAAGTTACCGCCCGAAGGTCTGGGTCCCGAGCAAAATCGTTCCCGTGAAATACGGTACCGGTTTAACTGTAGGGTTGATGGGGAGTCATGAGCCCCCATTAGAAGATGATGTTAGGTTTGGTTGGATTTGTTAAGTTCAAGACCTGCGTCCAACACCTCCACACGACAAGGATTCAGGACGTTTCTTAGCCAGTAGGAGATGTGGTAATTATTGGGCTCTCTCTCTCTCTCTCTCTCTCTCTCTCTCTCTCTCTCTCTCTCTCTCTCTCTCTCTCTCTCTCTCTCTCTCTCTCTCTCTCTCTCTCTCTCTCTCTCTCTCTCTCTCTCTCTCTCTCTCTCTCTCTCTCTCTCTCTCTCTCTCTCTCTCTCTCTCTCTCTCTCTCTCTCTCTCTCTCTCTCTCTCTCTATCTCTCTCTCTCTCTCTCTCTCTCTCTCTCTCCGTCTCTCTCTCTCTCTCTCTCTCTCTCTCTCTCTCTCTCTCTCTCTCTCTCTCTCTCTCTCTCTCTCTCTCTCTCTCTCTCTCTCTCTCTCTCTCTCTCTCTCTCTCTCTCTCTCTCATAATTTATATTTTGTTACATCCTGTGTCAAGACGTGAAGTGAATTCATGGAAGCACTTGACACGTGACTAATTGGGTCAGTGAGAGTGTTGCCACTTGTAAGGGGTTTTAACATGTCTATTTTATTAAGAAACTAAAAAAAATTATAATTATATTCTTCCTTCAAACTGTCTTATAATTATTACATTCCTTGCCCATCTTAGAACTGCAGTGAAAGTTGATGAAAGCCATATAATTTTCTTAGCACCACTGTAAAATATTAATGCCATGTTTCTTTATTATCGTATAAATACCTTATGCCTAAGTTTACTTTTCTTTGATATATCATAATATTTACTTTAAAATTATATGGGTATGTGTTTTATCTTATTTGTGATGCATTTTACCTATATCATTGAAGTTATGCATCACAGGTGTGGGAGATATGGCAATGCTGGACACAGGTGTTGCCCTGTCTTGACCCCACTACAGCCCTCATTTAGAAATGGTGCTACTCTATTTTGGATTCACTCATTCATGGATTTTCCCCCCGATTCCACAAAGCTGCCTGCAAAGGAATTTTTGTGGCTCCACTCAAAACATTCATGGTCCACCCACAGATGGTTTGACCATTCCTAAGTTAAAGATTATATATATATATATATATATATATATATATATATATATATATATATATATATATATATATATATATATATATATATATATATATATATATATATATATATATATATATATATATATATATTATAAACCAGCATAAAATATCATAAATAGCATCATTCATCAGCTATACATACTATAAACTGTACTGCATTTACATAAACTTTTTACAAAAACATAGTCATTAAAACCTCACTACTGTTGGGTACTCACCACAAAATCTCTGCTTTTTTTTTTTTTTTTTTCAACTTCAGCTTTAGGTGCTTAAGCATATCAGGCCATGCAAATTCTTTACTAATGAATGAAGTTTTCTATAAAATTCCAGTAATATTATGAAACAGGTAATAAAATCTGGATCATAACTACAAGCAAGATGATACCTCTATAAAACACTCACCTGTGCCATAATGGGCTAGGCCCGACCAGCAGGCCCTACCAAGAAACCCTATCAGCACCATGGCTGAACATAAAAAAAAAAGAAAGAATAAAAAGCAACTCTTCAGCTGATAACCATAAAATGCACCTATAACATTGGTAAGCCATACACTACCATAATTTGCCTGATAATCCAACCGACATCAATGTTCATCAGATTTTCTCAATTTTTCTCCTATGAGAGGACCTTCCTTGCCTGCCTGAAACGGTTGTGGGGGCTTGGTGAAAACAAAACAGCTGTAGCTCTACCTGCTACTGTTTTATGAACTGCATGAGTAGCAAACTCCCCAGGGGCCCCACTCCACATCACAGCTTACATTACGCTTTCACCCAAGGTGCAGTTCTTCCCCTCCAATTAAATTTCATATCTAACCTGACCATTATGCAACTTTTATGATAGATTCATGTATCATTTTTCTCACTTAACTGTAAGTTATGCATATGTTGTGATCGTTTTGTGCATTTTACTCTTAATGGGAATAATTTCTCCAACTTAACTGCACCATAAGAGGATATGATGATAGGTTTGCAGATCGGAGTTTCCATTGGAATAATGTTATGTTGCAGATAATATAGACGCGGCTAACTGAGCTTTTCTTATGCTATAAATCACATGAAAAAGGCTTAAAAAAACTCTGTCTCTCATAGCATTCACCACAAACATAGTAGTAATGAGTTATGATAAGGAATAACATGTATTGAAACTTTTAAGCAGAAATATTAAAGCACCATCAACTTTTCTATGAACAGACGAAGCAAGTGAGGCAAGATGGGGAAGGCTGAGAAGGGAACTCCAAAGGACCTGGCCAATCGCATGAAGGCCAAGGGGCTCCAGAAGCTGCGTTGGTACTGCCAGATGTGTCAAAAGCAGTGCCGTGATGAAAATGGCTTCAAGTGCCACACCATGTCAGAAAGCCACCAGCGACAGTTGCTTCTCTTTGCTGACAACCCTGACCGCTTCCTGGACAGCTTCTCAGAGGAGTTTTTAGAAGGTTACGTGAGTCTTCTGAAGCGCAGGTTTGGCACAAAACGAGTGCATGCCAACAACGTGTATCAAGAGTACATCCAAGACCGTGACCACGTGCACATGAATGCCACACAGTGGGAGACACTGACTGACTTTGTGAAGTGGCTTGGGCGCGAGGGTCATTGTGTTGTTGATGAAACTGAGAAGGGATGGTATGTGGCGTACGTTGATCGTGACCCAGAGACTCTGAAGCGCCAAGCAGCAGCGCAGAGACGGCTAAAGGCTGAGCGTGGACAGGAGGAGAGGATGCAAGATTTCATTCAGCGACAGATTGAGTTGGGGCGTGCCAGGGACCCTGGGGAAAAAACAGAAGATGGTGCTTCACCTAGTGCAGCCCTTCAGCGTGAGGAGGGAGCCACTATCAGCCTGACCCTTAAGCCTGGTGTTGCTCGGCCCCGATCATCAGGCCTGGAAAGTGCCAATGCCCTCAAGATGACCACAGGAAGGCAAATTGAGAAGACCAAAAAGGAAATGAAAAAACGAACAGCATTGGATGAAATCATGGAAGAAGAGATGAAAGGGAAAAAACTCCAAAAACAGAGTGTAGTGCCTGGCCAGGGAGGACCGCATGGTGCCAGCCAGGTGACTGATGCCTCCTGGCTGGCAGAGGGCATCGTGGTGAAGGTAGTGACAAAGGACCTTGGCTCAAAATACTACAAGCAGAAGGGTGTGGTAAAGGATGTGGTTGGTGGCTACAGTGCCATCATCAAGCTTCTGGACACCAACACTAAGCTAAAACTGGACCAGACACACCTGGAGACAGTCATCCCCTCAGTGGGCCGGGCGGTGTTGGTGGTGGCAGGCACTCGGCGAGGCTCCCGGGCCACCCTACACAGCATTCAGGAGAAGAACTTCAGTGCAACACTAGACTTTGAGGGTCACTTGGTGCCTGGCATTCCCTATGAGCAATTCAGCAAACTGGCACCATCATAATGACCAATGGAAGGAGGTGCCAAACTTTGGACTTTGGGAGTTGTCCACTGGTGAGATTCACAGAGTGAGAGAGGTATAAGAAAGAAATTATAATTAAAAAGGAAGCATCATGCTGTGTTGCAGAATGCTAAACATGCAACAAAAAACGAGTAATACTGAAGTAGAGAAAAAAGTAAACAAAAATAAACAAACAGTATCATATGATTGATCATGGGTGACTGACATCATGAGAGAGAGAGAGAGAGAGAGAGAGAGAGAGAGAGAGAGAGAGAAGCAATGCACTGTGGCAACCTTTGAAGATATTTTATGAAAAATAAAACAAATACCACAAAATGAAGAGGTAGATAATCATCCCTGACTTATGACTGAATAGAGCAGATCACTGTTTTTCCTTTATGTACAGGCCACAGATAGGGTAAAATAGTTTATTTAGCATTTAAGGAAGCAGTTTTGATGTTATGTAGTATGGATCATTTAATGTTAATTTTCCTTTAAAGGAATAAATGTGAAAATTTTCCCATAAGTCTGGTATTTCTTTTCTTTTATTTAGATATCAACATTGTCTGCCATGAGCATGTCTATTTATCTTATCACTATAGAGTTTTTGCATTTATCTTTATTTTACCACTCCAGTACAAATATTGGAGTCGAGTAATACTGCTAATAAGAATCTCTCTCTCTCTCTCTCTCTCTCTCTCTCTCTCTCTCTGAACACGTTAAATTATTATTTTCTTCAGTATTCAATACCAGCTTGATTGATTTTACCAACATCACTAGTAATGACAATTTATTACTTAAAGCCCCAGTAATACCTAACAGAACTTTGAAATTACTGTTGTCCTTTCACTTAAGCTGGATTCCTAGCTCCTGGCCTTGGAGGAAGAATACAAGGAGAGGATTTGACGTCAGAAGTGAAGCAGTCTTGGCCTTGGCTTTGCTCCGCCCCCTCCCTCAATTCCACCCATAACATTGGCGGGCTGGCCGGACGCGCGACACCCACACACCTCAACATTTTGCCTTCATGCCGGCTTGCTCTGCCTTTGGTTGCGCCCACAGAGGCGGGGATGGCAGCATAACGTTTCATCGGTAAGACAAAATTATATTTGTGGTGAAGAAGGCGAGAAAACTGAGCTTGAAAAAGAGCGACGCAAAAGAATGCGAATGATTCCTTGGTGGAAATTTCTTTTACACACAAACAGGTCAAATTACTGGAATGTAGAGGTCTTTGGGTACTTTCAGAAGTACAATGAACACAGTTATTTTGCAAAACCTGTAAAATAAGAGTGTAAACCTAGGCAAGTTACCGAGTCGATTCAACCCACGGGCACTCATTTGCCTGACAACGTTAATTCTCATTCTCTCATTCTCATTCTCTTATTATCATTCTCATTACCTCTTTTATTCTCAGTCTCATTTTCAATCTCATTCTCATTCTCATTCTCTCATTCTTATTCTTATTCCATCTCTCTCTCTCTCTCTCAGCCTCATGTTTGCCGATTTCCGACCCCAAAACTGTCTCCTCCATCCCAATAACAGGCTTCATATATAATAATCGTTAAAATGGCTAATTATTGGTGTTCTTGGCAATAGTTGTGGGTCAGAAAGCGGTAAATACGATGCTCTGAGTACGATAATCTGGCACCGGTGCACCACATGCCGAACTCGTATGAAGCCAAGACCAGGACCAAGCCACCTGTGACATCAAGATCAAGACCAAGATCAAGTAAGCATGACTCTCAACTGCTGCTATTTTTCATATTTTACTTTACTCCTTACATCTTCCGGGTAATATACAGATCACCTGGGCGCTCCTAGGCTAATATGGAAATAAGGACAGCCGTCTTGCATGAGGTTAATACTGACATTAGTTGTTAAATTTGATTTCGGTCAGTGCTTGATGTGGTGTATAGTAACATAATTTCTCGAAAACTAAAACTTAAAAAAAAAATATTGATGTATAAAGTTTACGACCGGAGTCTAGCACTGTAGCTCACCGTTTTTTGTGAGTGCAGAAGTCAGGTTAGGTTATTAGGTAAGATATAGTTTTGTTAGATTAGTTAATTGCTTATGAGGTCAGGGAAATTGTTTGGTATTTCCGTGATACTATTTTCGGTAAAACTACAGAACAACTACTCCAGCCCCCTACCCCCCAACACAAGCCTGGGGACCTGTGGGGAGGAGCAGTGGAGTGTGGAGGGGTGGCTGACAGCAGTGTGGTGGAGTGTGGAGTGTGGCGGTGCTTCAGCAGAGCTGGTAAATTCTCTCTTGAAGAGAGTAGAGGTGCTGGAGAGGACTGTGGAGACCATGATGGAGGTTCTCAGTCAGGCGATGTACATAGTACACCGTCTGAGGATGGGGGCTGGAAGGGCTGGACAGGGACACAAGACCCCTGAGAGAATAAATCTTGACCACCCAATAAAAATTAGATACATGTAGGTAAACAACTACGTAAACACACACCTTATCTACCTGTAGGTTAAAGGGAGGCCCAAACAACTCCTGGCTTGTATTTAACATTGCTGTTCTTCACACCTTTTCCCTATACAGGCAGCCTAACATGGCATGTCCGGTAACAAGGGGCAGCAGCAGTCCAGCACTGAGCTTCAGGATTATAGCTGAGTGCAACAAAAGCAGGGCACGCACCAGCCTGATGAAGCTACCACACTATACTGTGGAGACACCGGCCTTCATGCCTGTTGGGACGCAGGTGGGACAGACAATTTTGACCTTAAACAGAGACAAGCACCTCAGATCTTTTGTTTCAGTGAATAGGATTGAAAGGCTACTCCTATCATAATGCCTTAGTTTTATGATTCCTTTATTTAGTGCATCCACAAAATCTCTCCTTTTTCTTCACTTGATTTCTTCTGCCATCACCTTTGACTCCTGATAAATTCATGGCAGAGAGTTGTTTAATGGAGACCCCTTGCTGTCTCCACTCTTAATTATCCTCTGCAGTAAAAAGGGTTACCAATAATGATGAAGATAATATTAATGATAACAGTAATAATAAAAGTCATAATAATGCTTGTGTTGTCTGCCCAGGGTACAATGAAGGGTCTCCTGCCACAGCAAGTGAAGGATGCCGGTGCCAGCCTCATCCTGGGCAACACTTACCACCTGGGCACACGGCCAGTAAGTCATGCCACCACACTCCCTACCCTTCTCCTTCACTCCTGGCATCTGTCTGTGTGTGTATTTGTCTAAGGGCCGCTTTCACAGTTGTTTTGTTTGTTTTGATTGTTAACAATGGCTGTTACCGCAGCTATATTATTTCCACGTAAAACTGGGCGATGGGGTAGTGGCGGCTGTGGGGTTAGCCCAGCCCGGCACCTTGCCACACACTCTCGACACCTCTCGCTTCCTCTGCAGCTGCCACTACCCCATAGGCCAGTTTCACATGGAAAACTATAGCGTTGATCGCTGCCATTGATAACAATCAAAACAAACTAAGTGACTGTGAAAGCGGCCCTATGTCTTTGTATTGGTTGGTAGCTTTGTATGTATCTTATTTATCTGGCTGTTTCAGTGTGCATGTCTTTTTATCTATTATTTATATTTTTAGAGTATAAATCAAGCTTGTATATATTGTCCCATATTTTATATTTTCTCAAACTTATGTATTGTAGCGTGATTAAGATCTGGGGAAAAAATCAGTCGCTGGGTACTTGTTCAAGTCAGATACCACATTGAGGTTTGCAAAAGAACACTAATGTTAGGTTGTTTAGGTTGTGATTGAGATTCCATGTTCGTAATAGTATGTACTGTGAAGAGAACAAGCTGCAACCGTGATGACAGCAGCTCCACCATGGTACCCAGACTGCTGGTAGCATCTACCTTCAGTGTACCACAAGACTGCACATTGGTGCTGAGGAATACATGTGATTTTTGCATAGTCTAACAAATGATTATGAGTAAAGTATTATGACTGCAATAGGTTTCAGGGTTGAAATAATCATGATGAAATTAAAATATGTATTGCTTGGCTTAGAAATTCTCAGCCATGCCTCGAGAAGTGGCTGGTAAGTTTTCTGGGTGCGTTCAAGTGATCTGCTATTGCCTCACTGCCTCCCCGTGCTTCCTTTCCCTGACCAGCAGTATCCCGTAAGAGACAAGGATGTGACTGTCCTGTCTCCTCATCCTCAGCCTCTGCTGGAAATATTTTGACAACACCATTGCTTCTGACATGGACAGTTTGAACCCTGCCTTTAGTGACCATCAAGACACCACTGATAAGCTTCATCAGTGGACCCTAACCAGTGATGTCACTTACAACATTGCCAAAACTGTGGCGATGCGCATCAACTTGGGGGCACACCACATCACCCTCAATCCTAACACCCTACCACTGGTAAAGACTAACAAGCTCCTTGGCATCACAATTGACGATGAGCTCACCTGGAAGGCTCACATCACCACAGTTATGAGAGCTGCCATGTTAACTTAACATATTTATAAGGTCTTCATCCTCCCCAAGGTCATGAATGCTTCACCTGCCAGGTCACCATATCTCATAGCTATTCAAAGAGAACAGCAGGAGAGTCCAAAAGAAGGTCTGCAGGACCATTCACCTCCTGTACATCCTATAGGAAGGCACCTGACATGCCAGACCTCCCCAAAGTCTGTGAGCCTATCTCATATCACTTTAGAGTTTGAGCTAAGGCTTTTCACATATTCCTGCCGGTGCAATCTCCTACCACCTCCAGCCCCTCCCTCTCCCACTCCCCCCACGAAAAGGGCAGTGAGGCATGTAAATCTTCTCGGCCTCATCAGAGCAAGAATGCACAGATCCAAGAAGTCCTATACCTTCATAATGAATTCCATCAACATGTCCTTTCCCCACACTTAACTTGGTATTTTTTAACTTTGCAATTCAAGTTCTCCCATGACCATTTGCTACTCATAGCCTGTGCTGTGTATTTACATATGAGGTATTCATTTGACTGTTTCTTACCTTGTGAATGTTTATTTTTTTGTACATTTTCAGCTGCATGGCTGCCTTTCCTTTAATAAATTGATTATTTTTATTATTATTATTATTATTATTATTATTATTATTATTATTATTATTATTATTATTATTATTATTATTATTATTATTGTTATTATTATTATCATTATTGTTGGGTAAAGAAGGAGTAAGGAAACACATGTATTGAGGTGAATTATTCCGCACTAGTTTCAGGGAACCCTAAAGAAGCAGTAAGTGAAAATAGGCAGGAAGAAACTCACTTCAATACACCCATGTTTCCTTCCTCCTCCCAACCTGTCGAAAGTGTTCTTTGCATTATTATTATTATTATTATTATTATTATTATTATTATCATTATCATAATTATTATTATTACACGTACAGGGTAAAGAGAATATGGAGAAGCTTGGTGGCCTGCACAAGTTTATGGGTTGGAACCGTGCACTGCTCACAGATTCTGGCGGCTTCCAGATGGTGTCCCTCCTGGAGCTAGCTGAGATCACTGAGGACGGAGTCAAGTTCCGCTCACCCTATGATGGTGCGTGTTTACTCTCTTCAAAGGTTGATTTAGAAGGTGTGTCTGAATCTGAGTTTCCAGAATTTGCAGTGTTGTGTGGTAGTGTGACCTGTGACGGTCCAGTCATTTAACCCTTAAACCGCTGCAATCGCTTATATAATCAAGCCTCTCCGATCCCATGACGCTGTGATCGCTTATATAATCATGAATTTTCGCACCGTATGTTTTGAATTTTCGTGGCGCGCTTCCTTTCAAATGTGTTCTCGTGATTGCTGGCAACTTATAACCATGAAGGGGTTAACCCCTTCACTACGGCTGGGGTAAAACAACGCTCCGCCCCGTATCCGGGATGGCCGCGCACGCCAAATTTCAAATTCACATTTGATGGTGGTGCTAAACGCTCGCTGCGAGCTCCAGTCGCACTCAATTTTCCTGCGTATGAGAGTGTTCCAACAATATTTCTCACCCCACAGGATTGCCAATTCAGTGGGTTTTCCATTAAATTTGGTGGAAAATCATATCAGCCTAGCGTGGGAAATTTACGGGCGAGTAACTGGTGGATGTTGTTTTCAAATACAGCGGTATTTTTTATCACCTGACTGATTTTTTGACCAAATAGTTGTAAATTTTGCAGTTGGCAATAGTACCTTGCCAGCACCCCATGAAGAGATCTACTCAGTTGCCTCAATGTGGCTGACTGTTGCGCATGCACTGACGTAAGTGTTAACAGGCAACACCCCCTGAACGTGCCTGTACATTTGCAGGAGAGGCATACATAACTGAATCCTATCGATCTGGGCCTCCTCTTTAGAATGGTGTTTTTGATTTTTAGCTGTGATGAATAGTTTTTGAGATACAGAGGTTAAAAGGGACCCCCCCCTCCCCCTGTTTGGCTGCCTTAGTGCACCTGGGGGGATAGTCACCTCCCTCGCCATGCACAATGAAAGGGTTAACCTCCCCTGCCCCCACCCCACAAAAAAATATTTTCATGCATGTTTGAATCCCCAGCTTTGCATAGTTTAGAAAATAGATTTATATTAAAAAAAAAATTCTCTATCCATTTTAAGTTGATGATAATAGTATTTGTTGTTGTGATCCTTGCCTAGGCTCTGAGTGCCTGCTGACCCCAGAGGAGAGCATAGCCATTCAGAACGCCATCGGTGGAGACATCATGATGCAGCTTGATGATGTTGTCAACGTGATCGAGACTGACTACCAACGCTTTGAGCTTGCCACACACAGGTGCCTCTTTGCTGTCACTTGTCTGCCTGGACTGAATTCCTTGTGGTTTTTCATCGTGTAAAAAAGATATCCCTATTATTATTTTTTATCTTTATTATTCTGATTATTACTATTATTATTATTATTATTATTATTATTATTATTATTATTATTATTATTATTATTATTATTACAGTAAAACTTCTGTAAGTCAACACAATTGAGTTGAAGGCATTACTGACAACTGAATTTATGACTTATTGGAGTCGCTTCTCATCCCCCCCAAAATAAAAGTTTGCCTACAGAAGGCACTTTTTGTAAGATACAGAGCTGTTAAGGTGGCTCATGATCACTTCTTTACATAACTGACCTTGGGCAGTGGTGAGCAGAGCAGTTAAATGTATCCTACTAATGCAAATTACCTACTTACTTGTGTTTTTTTTTTTTCTGTAAAAACTAAGTAATGAGTATATCAAACAGGTAATGGACATAAGTGCAAGCAGTTGGTCTGCAGTTAAATGTAAAGAAGGGATGTGGAGTGTGCCCGCAGTGACCACTTAACCACAGGATGTTATGTCCAGGTCAGAGTGTAATATTTCCCAGAATGTAATTGGATTTTTAAAGAATTCATGACTATACATATATACTTTTTAAATATTACCCAGAACAAATTGAAGCAGGGAGATGGCTTCAGGTCATCTCTTGTCATTCATGTCAGCCTTGTCAGGTCATGTGCACAATGCACACTCCCTGGAATGCTTGACGTCTTGCCTTCCAGAGTGAACGCTGAAAAATTGATATGTCTGAAAGAGAACTTTGGATCTGCAGTAGATGGCACATTGTCAACTAAAGATTATTTTTTCTGACTTCATACATGTCACATTGACATGCCACCATGCTGAGTTTGGATTTTAAATAGTTGGGACATTGCTGACTGAGTAATTTTTCCTACACATGTCCAGTAGTTGCTTGGAATTAATTAAAAAGTCAGTTGATTTGATCAGCATTTTTTACAGTTCCAATTTATCTGTGATTCCGACTTACAGAATGCTGACTTCGGGGTTTTACTGTATTATTATTATTATTATTATTATTATTATTATTATTATTATTATTATTATTATTATTAATATTATTATTATTATCATTATTATTATTATTATTATTATTATTATTATTATTATTATTATTATTATTATTATTATTATTATTATTATTATTATTATTATTATTATTATTATTATTATAATTATTATTATTATTATTATTATTATTATTATTATCATTATTATTATTATTATTATTATAATTATTATTATTATTATTATTATTATTATTATTATTATTATTATTATTATTATTATTATTATTATTATCATTATTATTATTATTTTATGTATTGCTGATAACAGCATGAACTGGATTAAAAATGTGTTTATGAGTCACGAGTAATCTTGTCTCGCAGAACCACACGCTGGCTGGACCGATGCATGGCTGCTAACAAAAACCCTTCCAGTCAGAACTTGTTCCCTATTGTGCAGGGTGGACTCTTCCCAGACCTGCGGCAGATCTCGCTCCAGCAGCTCATAGCCAGGGATGCTCCAGGCTATGCCATTGGGGGCCTCAGGTTGGTGACTGTGTGGTTTGTAGGATGTAGGCAATGAGACACCTGCTGCATTGTGTGTTAGTCACTCCCAGTGAGATATATACAGGGGGTTGGGGGTTCTACAAACTTGTCAAAGACCCTTCCATGTCCTCACTATGCCTCTTCTTTGTCTTAGTTAACAACAGAGAGTAGTTCAACATGGACAGGACAAATCTTCCTACCTTCCACACTAAAACACATGCATTTAACACACACTATTTCCTCAAAATTTGATTCAAAATTATGGTGAAGAATAAAACAACAGCCTCGGCATCCCCATCTGAGGAGGGGACTAGAAATATCCCAAGATCAGACCCCACTTCTGGTGATTATACCCATAGAGGTGTCTTGATATCTCTTCCATATCTCTATATTAACCCCTTAATGACGATGATGCCGCTGGCGTCATATAGTTCTATCAGATGTGGGCAACGAGCATGACGCCAGTGTCGGAGAGTGAGAAGCTTTCTGGAATATGAAGGGCACCCGTAACTAGGTCTCTGTCAATGCTAAGTGACTAACTGGCACCTCTTTTGCTTCCGTGACATCCCCTACCACCATTCCATGCAAAAAACTAGTCTACAGTTCCTGCCTACGCATCATGGCGTCTGTAGAGCGATTCTGTTCCCTCAGCCATCTTTTTTTGTCGGTGTTCCTTTAGATTCTGCTCATAGTGTGCGTGCTAAGCATAGTCTTGACACCTCCACTGATATACGTGATGTTCTAGAATCTAGATGAACCAATATCTAGTTCAGAGGAGTGGGAAGCAGAAGTTAGAATTTTTTTGGAATCACAGAATTCCAGCTAAACAATCTGTCCAAATAATAATCTGTTTTAAACTATCCTCTCTATTAGGCTCCTTAGATTACGACCTCATTTCTATATTCTGTTCTATCGCTCCTGTGCAGCCTCTGTATCCAACAAGGAATTGGTGCTCTTGGCATTATGCTTCAGCTTGGTGGGAAGACCCGAGGATATACTCTTCCAATGTCCCATTGAATGATTACTGCTCCCAGGCCAGAGACCCCTCTGTGCGTACCCACCACATTACAGAGGTGATTGTCTTTGGTATGGAGGCACACATTCTATGTTCTTTCTTTACTCCCCATGCTGAAAATCCTTGGTTCAGTCACATTTGTTTGTGTGCTATCCATAGAGACAGCTCACATAAGGCAGTTGAGCTTTCCAACTCTCTCCAATCATGGCCATTTTATTCCTGCCCATAGTCAAGCCAGCATCCATTGTTATTGTTTTGGTGTTAATCTTGGGTTGTTGGTCTTGTACGTAAGTTTGTGTGGTAATAAAAAAAATAGTTTTAGTAAAATTGGTAATCCACACAATATATTCCAATAGTAGTATCAGTTTTAATAACTCAGTTCTTCTTCCAAGTCTTAGTCTTGGTCATTGGATATGTGCTAATAGTCAAGACACCACTTGTAAACAAGCCTCAGTTGCATATCCAGGATATGGGTGAAGAATTCATACAATAATACATAAATTAGTCATTACTTCTGTATATTGCACAGTTCTATTGTAGATAACCAGTTGCAGAGCAAGCAAGGGATATTGTAACCCACTGGTTGTTGGTCCCATCTGATAGGTATAGAATAATACATGCTGTATGTTTTATTTTATTATTTAATGTAAATTTTCAATTTTGAATTACAACCAATTTGACTACAACCTACTTGTCAGAACCAAACCATGTTGTAACTTGAGGACTATCTGTAGTAGAAGTACACTCACAGGACTAGCCCAGAATGTCTCTTTGGGTCACTATGTGGATAAGGAGCTGGAAGCACAGACTGTACCATTGTAGGCATCACCTGAGTCAAGGGACTCAGCAAAGCACATATGATGCACATGAATTTTTAGTTTGCACACAGTGTAGGGTTCCTTCTGGATGTAGATGACTAATCCCTCCTCGAGACCTTTGACACCAATCTGCTCAGAGCATTATTGCTATGATCACAACATTGTTACCATTTTTTTTTTTTTGAGTGCCCTAGATATAAGTTCATAGAGTTCATAGATATTGAGGGTGTTTCAAGTTTAAAAGGGTGGAGCCTTTGCTTATGCATTGTCTTTCAATCTTCTTCCATTCCAAGCTTTTGTTGATCCACTTATTTGCATCTGTACCTGTCTATTCCTCACTTGCACATTCACTTACCATGCATTACTGTCCTCTCAGCTTACTTTGCCTACTCTCTTTGCTTCATTAATGTAGTTTGATTTTAATGCTGTTTAACTTATTGTGATGAAAGTTTTAAGTTTTAGAATTTCACACTATTTTTTGTTGTTGTAGTGGAGGAGAGAACAAGGAGAAGTTCTGGCCAGTGGTGCTGCAGTGCACAGAGCAGCTGCCACAAACAAAGCCCCGCTACTGTATGGGTGTGGGTGTGGCGATAGACCTAGTGGTGTGTTGTGCCATGGGGGTGGACATGTTTGACTGTGTCTATCCAACTAGAACTGCTGTAAGTAAGCTGTACACACTTGATGTTCTCTGCAATTTGTTACATTACTACATGTGATGTTTTATATTAGACATCTTTTTCTGTGAGTGGTCTGTGTCAGTTTTACCTTTGTCCTTACCTTTCTCTAAATACTGATACCGATGTACATGTTACTGCAGCGGTTTGGATGTGCCCTGGTGGACCATGGCCAGATAAATCTGAAGAGCCGAGAGTTCTCTGGTGACCTGCGGCCCATTGATGAGTCCTGTGACTGCACCACCTGCCGTACGTACACCAGGGCCTACCTCAACACCATAGTGACCAAGGAGCCTGTAGCCTGCCACCTCCTCTCAGTACATAACATTGCCTATCAGGTGTGTATGGTACTGGAGTCTGTGTTCGTGGATTTAACTTTTTTTTTCATTGGGCCTAAAGTGCTAATAGGCTAGAGTCTGGGGTAATAGGACAGCACACAGTTTGTTTTTGGCCACTTGGAGATGACTGAAAATTTGTTAGCTCGTAGCAGAGGGTGGGTATTGAACCCAGGTCGTCCTGGACACTGCACCCGCACGCTGACCACTCAGCCATTGGTGCCTCTCCCTGTATTCACCTAATTGTAGTTCACAAGGTTTAAGGTAAAGGGGAGTTGTCCTATCACCTTATCTCCTATCTAAAACTCTGAATTTGAGGGAATCTATTTTTTCCTTTGAACCATTTTAATTTTATTGTTTCTGATTAGGGAACAACTTCTATACACATAACCCTTAATTTCCTGGACTAATGGGGGAGAGCAACTGTCCAGAAACCACAAAAGTCTGGGAATCGCTACAGTCTAGAGGTCATGTCCCATTCCTGAAGGTTTACCACACTCGGTCCGGCATTTGCCAATGTTCAGTACCTGTCCTGGGCTTTTACCACACTTTGTTCAGCACTCGAAACACATGTACCAACATAAGTAACTTACAAAACATGGTTCAGTATACACCTGGCCCTCTGTATTTGTGGGTTCACTATTTGTGGATTTGCACATTGGTGGATTTCCCCCCAAATCCACAAAAGCGTCTCCAAATTGATTCTTGTGGCACCACTCCAAACATTCATGATTTGCCTGCAGACAGTTTGGCCATTCCTAAAGAAAGGATGTTTTATACAGTCATAAAGCTGCATAAAATATCATAAATAGCATTGTTCCTCAGCTATACTTACTGTACCGTTATTCACATTAACTTTTCGCACTACAAGTACGTAATCATTGAAATCTCGGTTAACCGTTGGGTCCTCACTACAAAGCCTCCACCATTTTCTTCATCAGTTTCAGGTGTGTAAGTATATCACTACATCCAAATTATTTACTAATGAATGAATGCCTTCTGTACAATTAGGTGACAGAAATATGAAATGGGTATAAACACTGGATCATAACTGCAATCAGCTGTTCAGCTGATTAAAATAAACAAACAGGTCCTATCGGCGGTAAGGGTGGGCAGGCATCGGAACTGGTACTGGTACTTACAGTACTGGCCATACGCCACAGCACCAGTACCAGACTGCTCAGTACAGTAGCGGTGGGTACCACTGATGCAATATTTTAAATTGTTAATACTGCCAGGTCATCATACATGCATATGTGGGCATGTATGATGACTTATCAGTACCCACTGGCACCAATACTGTGCAGTCTGGTACAGTTACTGTGCCATCTAGCTGGCATTAGTAGTACCAGTACCTGTACTGGTCCTGCCCAGCCTTACTGCCAACAGGACTTGTTTGTTTGTTTATCAGCTGGACAGCTGAGTGAGTGAGTGTGTGTGTGTGTGTGTGTGTGTGTGTGTGTGTGTGTTTGCTTGTTTGTTTGTTTCAGGCCACTCTGTAGTCAACAATGATGGAGACTCCCAACCAAGACCAAGTGGTTAAAAGATGGGGAAAAGAAAGGAACGAAGATAGGAAGGGAAGTATAGCAAGCAGCATAGAGAACTGTAAATACATACATACTTGTAGTAAGGAGGTGGATTCAGAATATACCCCAAGTATCTGGAAGTTCCGCTTATCTGACACTTCTGAATCCTTGTGGTTGCCGGTTACTTGGGGTTGTACTGTAATTATCATCATCACCACCATGACCATTACTGTCTCTTTTTTCCAGATGAGACTGATGAAGCAGATCCGTGAGAGCATCAAGGGCAACCGATTTGAAGAGTTTGTGCGAGAATTCATAGAGGCTTACTACAGGGGTGGGGAGTGTCCTAAGTGGGTGACTGATGCCCTTGCCGCTGTCAACATACACCTCACCAACAAAAAATGAGTAATTCTGTGTGTGTGTGTGTGGCTGCATATTGTGGTGGCGGTGATGGTCATGTTGTCTCCACAACGAGTTCACTAATTCACTAAACTTCATATTCTTGTTCAGAGTTGTTGGATTCCTTTGAATTTATTTGCTATTTGTGTATTGGTAATTTAAATTTACTCTTTTTAAGTTTGTCTGTTTTCAACAAAATGTCCACAATGTGTTCAATAAGCTGCTTCTCCTTGAGAAGTACATCCTTGTCTGTTTGTTTACAATTTGCCTTCTCAATGCCCATAATATATATATATATATATATATATATATATATATATATATATATATATATATATATATATATATATATATATATATATATATATATATATATATATATATATATATATACACAGTACACACTTTATTTTTTCTTTCACTTGTAAATTATAATTATTATGTGATTAAAAGTTTCAGTCAATCTCTCTTTGTTCATGTGTCAGTCTGTGCATCCATTTGTTCTATCTATCTACTGATCCATCTAAATATATACGTTGACAGATTGAAGGAGAGTGTGTGTGTGTGTGTGTGTGTGTTATCTCCCCTCCACACTGCATTATGATTAGGATGGAAACATCCCACACAACACTGGCTTCCCTTCTTTCTCCCAAATATAACAGGCTTCAACTTAAATATTTTAGTTATTCACAATTTCCTAAAGTTGACAAATCAAAGAAAACAGCTACAAGCTTGCTTTTTTATGGTAGGCTAATTTTTATCTTATTCATTTATTTATTTTTTAGGTGCTGCCTTTAGTGCTGGTACACTTTCTTTAGGGGGCTGGTAATATGTTATATGTCACTGGATTGAAAAGATTAATGTCAGTGATTATAACAGCAGTGCTTCATGGACATCTTTCTTTTCTGTGTCCATTTCATGCTTCTTCCCAGTTTCGGAAGCAGAAATTTATAGCCTCTGAAAATGACAAGCTAGGTAGTGCTTTCTGTTTATGCACTTTCTTATAAATGTGAGAGGGCAAATTGTTTGAAAAATTAGGAAGTATAATTATATATTACAATATGTTTGGTTACTTTGGTCAGTCAGCATTTATTTTGCCTGTTTTGCACGACCTGCAGAAATCCTGAGGACAAGGGAGGCCTACTGGATGAGGTCTGGGATGAGGAAAGCAAGAGAGAGGAGTTGAGAGAGGAGAGGGTAACTGGACTACAGTCAGGGTTTGACCGCCTCAACCTGGCTGGTTACCGTGAGGCAGTCCTGGGAGAGTTTGATCACTCAGAAGAGCTTGGACGCCAGGAGGGCTTCCGACAAGGGTTTGTTGCTAACCCTGAGGCCAACCCCACCCTTGCCCTGGCATGCATGGAAGGCCAGCTAATAGCACTTTCCCACAGGCCAGGACAGGGGGGGGCACAATCACAGGTGAGTTGCTGCCTTGACTTTGTCCCAATTGACATTCACTTTTATTTTATTTTTTTGATAAATTCATCCCATTGTATTACTTGCAGTCTTGCCATTCATTCTTTGAGTATATTTGTTGTTATTACATGTTGTACACCAGAGAGGAGAGGAACAGCAGCTGCTGAAAGAAGTGAGAGACCTGATGGACTTGTGCTACAACACTCCACCACATCCAGGAGAGGTGGGGACAGCAATCACAGAATCAGATTCACAGCAGGGGTGTGGTGGTAGGTTTGACAGCACAAGACTAAGGCAGCTTCAGAGAGACATAAACAAGCTATACCTTGCTCATGGCTGGACCCTCCCAAGTCTTCCCTGACAAAGGTGTTACACTAGCACTTCCAATTTTTTCTTATCTCTGTAGATAAATATGAGACAAAAATGCACTTATAACCACTTTAGAAAGACAAAAATATATATTTCTACTTTTGTTGGATTTTATAGTGTTTATCTCCAAACATCATTTCATCGATGCCTGCTCCTAGGAGCTCCCACCAGGGGATGTCCACGGCAGAAGAGCTTCCAACCTTCTCTATCCAGACACTCCCTCCTTTCCTGCTCAAAGTTTCTCAAAGATCTTTCCCCCCTCTCCCCAACGTACTTTGCACCCTATCCCTCCATTTCACTGGAAGTCGTCCTCTAGCATTCCCTCCCTCTATCTCACTCACATACACCCTTCTGGTCATCTTACTCTCTTCCATTCGCTCCATGTGGCCAAACCACTTTGGAGTCTGTCGCTTCACTTCTTCCACCACTCCACACTTCTTCCCTTCACCCCTGTGACACATTCCAAAATGCTCATACACTCATTACTCATTCCATCCATTCTACTCACACCACAAGCACTCCTCAAATAACTCATTTCCACTGCCTGCATTCTAGACCTCTGGCTTTCATTCCAGGCCAACGTTTCACTTGCATATGTGAGGGTTGGTACTATTATTGTATTTCTCAAATCCCTCTTTACCTCCATGCTCACACTTCTGCCATTCATGATTCGTCCCAGAGACCCCACCACCCTTCTTCCTTGCAATGCCCTTTCTCTTATATCTCCCTCCGTACCACCATGCTTACACGTAACTGATCAAAGGTACTTAAACTCATTGACCTCCTCCATTTCTTCACCATTCAAAATTATTTTGCATTCTTTTTCACATTCAATTCCTACTCTATATGGGCATACAAAATCTACAACCTCACTTCTACTTCGCTCACAAACCATCACTTTACTTTTGTCGACATTTACTTTCAGCTTTCTCCTATTACAGACACTATCAAAAACACTGACCAAATTTTGTAGGTCACTTTCATTTTCTGCAATTAGCACCGTGTCATCAGCAAACAGTATCGAATTCAGTACCCACTTCCTTCCCTCAGCGAACAGTCCTACTCCAACTTCTCCAACTTTGCCCTTAATTTCTCTAATAACACCATCCATATAAATATTGAATAACCATGGTGACATGACACACCCTTGTCTTAAGCCCACTCCAAACAAGTATCCTAACAGTGTACTCTGGAAAAAATTAACTAACTCTGAGCACTACCAATTTCCCCCATAATAAATGGAAACCAATTTATGCATTTTACAATCAGTCAATCAACCGGGGGTGTGTGTCACCTTGCCAACCTGCGACGTCAATCCCGGGGGTCCCTCCAAGAGTATCTCCTTGCAGGTCCCCTTCTCATCCTGTATCTCCTGCCAGGATCTATCGACTTGCATGAAATTTATGGGCCTTGGCCTCCTCAATTCAGGATTGTCTGTTACAGAATCAAACCGATGAGCAGGTCGGCTTCCAGGTAGTGTGCCACATGCCCGTACAGCCAGAGTTAGTGTTGATGGACTATACAGGTAATATATGTTGAATCAGGAGTGGTTTTGCTTTGAAGAAACAGAGGAGAATACCGAGATGAGTTGCGCTCTCAGGTTTCTGGGGCTCTGTCCCGTAGGACTAGAGCTCTCCAGAGGAGAGAGAAGTAAAGGTATGTCAGAGATTATGCTGATGAAGTCGAGGGCCATTTCAATATGAATGACCTCCAACCAGCATACCGAGCCCTGAAGAAGGTCTGCTCTGTGCCTCCCTCTCAGGTGAGCACTACCCAAACAGTAGATGGCTGCCTTGTGTTGGACATGGATGGGCAGAGTACTTCTAGCACTTGTACATGGCAGACCCTCCAAGTGAACAGTTTCAAGCTGCTGGATTGCAGGTAGTGGTGGCTGATCCACTCATCAACGAAAGCCCACTCTCATGGCAAGGTCAGAGAGCCTGTGGCAAAGCTGAGGAGTGGAAAGGCAGCTGGCATCTGTAACATCAGTGCGGAGCTGTTCAAAGCTGGAAGTGACGCCATGATCCGTAGGGACTGGTCATCCCTATCTGTAAAGGAAAAGGGGATTGACAGTACTGCAACAACTAAGTTGGCATTACTCTTCTAAGGGTGCGTTCCCACCAAACCATTCAATTCAATTCCATTCCATTCAATTCACGTCATTCAATTCTTTTTGAATGAACACCGTTCCAACCAACGCCATCAGCTTACTTTTCATTCAGGTCATCTAGTATGCAATAAGCCAGTAGTTAAATAATTTCGTCCACTATGGCGATAACCTGACCCTTTACAGTAATACTAATGATGCGATTGATGACAACCACGAGAACATTAGGAGCATGTCACCAACAAGAAGTACACGACCTACAGTAGAGGCCTTGTCCATTTAAAACATTATTTTGTCTCACCAGGTGGAGCTGTTGAGTGGCAGGACAGAAGCATTCACTAATGAACACACTACACATTGAGTTGTTGTTTATTATGCTGTATTGTTTATATTTTTAGGTATAACGTTTTCTATTTCATCTATTGTAACAGTCAAGAATATTCCATACTCAGTTAGATAAGTAAACCTGTAATAAAACTTACCTTTGCATTTCATTTCTTCTGCAATCTCCTTCCATAAGGAAATAGCATCCAACTGAACACGTTCAATACGAGAACCAAACACGTAATAGACCTGTAATTAATATAGATAATTGCAGATTGTTTCTTACGAATATTAAGTTATGAAAATTAGCAGAAAATATAAATATTAGACAATATACGCGCTTACCTGCAAAATTATTATATATTATAGTCGAATGATTGTCATTCAAGAGAAAAATGGAACCAGATGCATCATTGAATGAGAATGGCCAGAAATGAATGGAATGGAATTGAATTGAATGACCACGTGATCCATCATAGCCACTCATGAATGACAATGAATTGAATGGAATGGAATTGAATTGAATGGTTTGGTGGGAACGCACCCTAAGTGTGCCAGGCAAGGTGCTAGCCTATCTATTGCTGATGCAGATTTGCAATCAGCTGCTGAAGTTGGAGAGACCTGAGAAGTCAGGGTTTACACCTGGTGAGTCAAAAACTGACTGCATCCTAGCACTTTGTGTACTGGTGGAGCACCAACATGAGTTTTGACAGGGGATGCTTTCAATCTATGTTGACCTCAAGAAGGTGTTTGATTCAGTGCATCACAAGGCTCTGGACCTTCTTGACTACACAGGATTCCTGCAGGAACTATTGGCTTGATGACTGGCCTGTATTCTGGGACTGAGAGTGCTGTGTGAAGTGTGTGTAGGGGATGGGGGGGAATGTTCAGTTTTTTCCCTTGAACACAGGAGTGAAGCAGGGCTGTGCCTTTGCCCCATTGCTTTTCAACACTCACATGGACTGGGTACTAGGCAGAGTTGTGGACCAGAGTCATTGTGGAACATCTGTTAGCAATACCAGGGGTTGTTCCTACCTACACTCAGAATACTGCACTTCCCTACATTGAACTCCATCTGCCATTTATCCGCCCAGTCATACAATCTGTTGAGTTCACCTTGGAGAATACTAGTGTCCTGATCCGACTCAATTACTCTACCGATCTTGGTATCATCTGCAAATTTACTAACATCACTACTAATTCCTGTATCTAAGTCATTGATATAAATAATAAACAAAAGTGGACCTAATACCGAACCTTGTGGGACCCCACTCGTAACACATCCCCAGTCAGATCTTTTACCATTGATTTGTACTCTTTGCTTCCTATTGCTAAGCCACGCCTTGACCCAGTTCAAAACTTTAACCTCTACTCCGTGAGCCTGTAATTTAAGCAACAGTCGTTGGTGAGGAACTTTGTCAAACGCTTTACTAAAATCAAGATAGATTACATCATAATTTTCATCTCTGTCAACCGCCTCAAATACTTTATTGTAGAATGACAAGAGATTGGTGAGGCATGACCTACCTTTTGTAAACCCATGCTGCGAGTCGTGAATTAAGCTATGTTTCTCTAAATGCTCCCGAATGTTCCTGGCTATTATGGACTCCAGCATCTTGCCTATAACTGATGTTAAGCTAATTGGACGATAGTTTAAAGCAACTGACCTGTCCCCCTTTTTAAAAATCGGCGTCACATTAGCTACTTTCCATAGGCTCGGCACATAGCCAGTATTTACCGACATGGGCTATCTCTGGAATGACCATGTATCAAACTGGCGACTACGCTGTGGAACTGATTCGAGTTGTATTACCTGCATAGCCCATCATCGCCATATGGGCAAGTGGCATGCTACCCACAAGCTGACTCTGCTCACTGAGTTGTTTCTGTAAGAGAGAACTCCAAGTGGTGGAGGCCAAAGGGATGCCCACATTGCTCATGGCTAGAGCAAGTCAGTCGATCCTGTCATGAGGTACTTGGGGTGGGAAGGGGGCCTACATGGTGACTTGCCCAGTGAAACCTCTAAGGGTGGTGGTAAGGAGGTGGGTGAGGCGATGCTCCCTCCGGTGTACAGTCCCATTGATCAATTGACTGATATCCCAAATGAACACCACTGAGTGCCAGGATTCAAACCCGGGCCTTCTGACTAGAAGTCAGGGTAGCATACCGACCAGACCACCGATGGGCTAAAAGGTTACTGCGCCAGAGGCCACTTCTGCGGCCATTAACTGACGCCCCAGCCCCGCACTGTGGACATGAAGTCAGAAGGCCCGGGTTCGAATCCTGGTGTTCATTTGGGATGTTTTTCACTGTGTTAATACAGTTTCTCTAATTGACTGATATATTGATATGTAAATCTCCCTTGCCATTGTGAGGAAAATTAAAGTGACCTCGCTCTACCATGGGATGACCTAGCAGGAATGGTGGAGCTTATCAGGCAAGAAATGGCAATTTGTGGTAAAATACTGTCGGAAAAAATTGGTCTAACCTCAGGCCTACACTGTTAAGTAGCAATGGTTATGTCAGTACTTACAAGTAGTAGTTTTAAGGATAGATCCAGTTTGATTCTTCTTTGTCAACAACCCTAGTTTCCAGGATAAGTGTGCTGAGAAGCCAATAATTCCTCAATAAATGAAAAGATAAATAAATGGATTTACATCAGAGGAGGAAATATCCCTTGAAACAAGTCAAAGTGCACATTTATTCATTAGTCGTTAAGTATACGAAACTACATTTAATCACACAAGGTAATATGAGGCGTGTCATGCAAAAGGGAACTAAACCTCAAAAATGGCGGATTTGAGTTACAGACGGGAACCTGTTGTTCAGAGGTTTAAAAATCTTGTGGTAATGTTGGAAAAGGCAAAAGCGAACATCCTAGGGGCTGTACTAAGGTCCAAAGTGCACAGGGCTTGCTGGCAGCCCAGGGGGGCATGGCACAGGATGATCCAGACAACCCGGACGACGATATTATGGACTTCTATGACTCATCTGGTCATGGTTGTGAATCCATCGTGATGCATCATAATGGCATGAAGATTCTCCTTGGGATGAGTCTTTGTCAATGTGACTGGATTCAGCTTGGAGTCTTGAAGGAATCTTTTAGTCATCATGGTCTGCCCTGGTGGGTCCTGGGCAGTTCTGTTTCAGATCTCTCTCATCATCGTGTACTGTACCACACCAGATGCAGTAAAAGTAGTTTGACCTCAGGTAAGCTGTTAGAATATTGAGTTGTTCTTGAGGCTGTGGACAGAACAATAGTTAGTTTTCAGGTAAACCCTCTTCATTTAATCATTTTTTTATATATTTATTTTTATACCTCTGATGTCCTGTTGCTTCTGGGACCATGGCAAAAGTCTCCAGTTCTCCCTGCTTATTTATACACTCCCTTACACATCAATCACATCCATTCTCTCACCTTCCTCCTGGCAAAGAGGCAAGCTGATGGCCACAACAGCCTATTAACCCTTTCAGCCCGGGGGACGTTTATTCATGTCCTGGTCGTCAGGCGCTCCCATCCGGTGGACGTGTCTGTATGTCCTATTTGGTATGCGCCACATACGGGAGACATGTATATAAGTCCTGTTTAATTTGAGTATGCCATAGCAGGGATATGTTTTCTGGGACATGGATGGTTTTAGAGAAAATAATATGGGTAACTAAATTGTACGGTAACGAAGAAGAAATTCAACTGTGAGAACTATTGCAGTAACGCACATACCTTTTTATATATATATATATATATATATATATATATATATATATATATATATATATATATATATATATATATATATATAATATGGATTAAAAGGGGGGAAAGGTGGTCCGTTGCTTGAAAATGTCCGTTGCTTAAAAATATGGTTTTGATGTTTCTAAAGCCAGTGTCACACCAGACAAATCTACCCAGCCTCCCTTCTCGCTCGGAACAATTTTTTTTTATGATCCGGGCGGCCAGGCGCATGTGTGCGAGTGGCCCTGACCGCGTGCTGGGCTTCAGCAGCTGATGGTGGTGGTGATGATGGGTGTCGGCAGCATGGCCCCCGCACCGGCGCCATTTTCGTTGGGGCCCGTGTGTGTGTGTGGCTGTGTTTATTGTGGGCCCAGGCTCCTCAATTTGCTAATTCTTGTTTTCCACATGTTTCGCAGGACTTCTTTCTTTTCTTCCATCTCTTCTTTTTCAAAAAGAAGAGATGGAAGATAGGAAAGGGGTCCCGTGCAACATGTGGAGGATGAGAAGCCCAAACCTATAATAAACACAGCCACACACGCGCAGGCCCCGATGGGGATGCCGTTCGGGTGGCCAACGCTCATCATCGTCATCAGCCGCCCGTCACCTGTTTGGGCCCGGCGCGTGGCCGGGGCTGTCTGCAGGCATGCAATGCATGTGTTTATTGTTATTTTAGGGCTTTGACGTTTCTAAAGCCAGTGTCACACCGGACAAATCTAACCAGTAACGGACAGAATGTCCATTGCTAGCTATTTGTCCGTTGAGATTTTGTGGTCTGTTAAATCCGAAATCCGTTAAATCGGGGTCCGTTAAATCGAGGGTCAAGTGTATGTGTGCGTGTATATATATATATATATATATATATATATATATATATAGTCATCCCCGCTGTCATGGTATTTGGACTATAACCCTATGGGAAAATATGCATTTGGGAAGTCACCTCTGACACGTCATATAAAACATGTTTTTCGTTCTTTTAATGACTGAAATGAGACAAGACCTTGTTAGACAACAATATGTAATCAACACTCACCCTGGGGTCAAAATTTAGTAGCACAGAAGACCCAAAAGTAGCCCAATTTGCGATAAGTAGCCCAATCTGGCAACACTGCAGTGTGGGCTTTTTTTTTTTTTTTTTTAGGATAATGTTGCTATGAGAAAATCTGAGTGAGCTGCTGGCCAATAGGAAAGCATATTGCCCCGCCTCCTCCTCTCTCCTTCCCCTCCTCTCTGCCTCCTCCTCCCTCCTCTCTGCCTTCCTCCTCCTCTCTCCTTCCCCTCCTCTCTGCCTCCCTCCCTCCTCCTCTGCCTTCCTCCTCCTCTCTCCCTTCCCCTCCTCTCTGCCTCCTCCTCCCTCCTCTCTGCCTTCCTCCTCCTCTCTCCCTTCCCCTCCTCTCTGCCTCCTCCCTCCCTCCTTTCTGCCTTCCTCCATTAGTTGACATGAAATATATGGGTGAGATATATATATGGGGTGACTGTATATATATATATATATATATATATATATATATATATATATATATATACACAGTACCCTCTCGAGCTTCGCGCTCGCTTCGTTCCGAAGGTATAGCGCTAAACTCGAGGTATTAAAACTACTGAAAAAGCGCTTATCTGTTCCGACCCGTGGATTTTTAATTTTTTTTTCATGTGGGCTATGGCACCGGTAGACTATCCATCTGGGCCTGATGGTCGGCCCCAACCTGCCATGGCTCAGGCAACTGTTTATAGTGGCGCCATTATAATTGGCTCATGCCGCCCCCCGGTCGTGTGTGACGCACACCCGGAAAAGCTGGAGTTGCTGGTTGCCCTAGGTGGCGCCAACTCGGTGGGATGAAAAAAGCCCTGTGTGACACCAGCTTACGGATAACCGTGAACTCGCTCCCGGTTGGGCGTATGGGCATTGCCCGTAGCCCCAACGGTTGGATGAAAATGGCCATTGTGACACCGCCTTAAGGCAGTGAAGCCGCTGATAGGGTGAGTGTCGGTGATGACGTCATTGGACTCCCAGCGAATCATAAGCGTGTTTTCAGAACTGTCAGCAGCGCGAAAGTCGGGATGGTAAGAATTTAGGACTAACCGCGAAACTTGTGGATATATATATATATATATATATATATATATATATATATATATATATATATATATATATATATATATATATATATATATATATATATATATATATATATATATATATATATATATAGAGAGAGAGAGAGAGAGAGAGAGAGAGAGAGACTTGAAACAAGTTTGTATAGTTTATATATGTATTTTCCTCTATTTTTATTTGCGCATGTTCAAGTATAAGTCCTTATGAAGCCATTGATAACAAATTTATTGGGGTATGATATATCTGTGAGGATAAAATATGTCCGGGAATGTAGAGTATCACGGCGGCAAATAAAGGCTGCTCGGGCCTGAGAAATGCATGACTAGTGGAACAGAAACTTATTGGAAACTTATGGTGTGCGAGAGGGTTAAAATAGTACAATTGCCTTAATTTACAATAGATTTTCCCAAAATAAAAGCAATAATAAATCAAACAGCTACAAATGCACTTTTGGAATCAATTCATTTAATATTTAACATAAAGGAAAAAACATCCATTCAGGTCACATGTAGGAAAGACAGTTTTGTGCTCCCTAGAAGCTGACACAAATGTGAAGTCTGTTTGGGTGGGGTCCGAACCTCTCTATGTTGCATCACCCCCAGTACATCACTCTCTCTTATGTCAGCTACGTACTATTTAAAATTGTGTATCAAATATTCTGTATGCACCAAATGAGATATGGCCTGGGAAATCCCCAAGCAGAACCCACCCAACTGGACTTCATGGCTGAGCCTGACTGGTATATTTTCCACAGATCATAAAATTATCCACTGCAGGCTCAAAAGGGGATTTAGGGACACCAATAAGTCACCATGATGTATCTGCCTTACAGTTTTCCCAAGCTTTATTCTCCAGTCAACACATACCTCAAATTCACATTCTTCCTCTTCTTCCTCCTCTCCTTCTTGGTTCTCTTCCTCTGCACCTTTAAGAATATAAGGTGGCCAAAACCATGACTCAACAGGTTCATCCAGGTTCTGAAATTGTATGAATAATACATGAAGGTAATTACTGTATGTGCTACTTATTCCTATCCTGCAGATTTGATGCATTACCTTGGCCAATGATATTCACCAAGTTTCATTATTCTTCAAAATGAATAGCAATAAATATTCCCAATAGGCATACTGTCCAATGACCTGGCCCAATCATGTCATACACATATCACTACACAATGAAGGTGACAATGCTACACAATGTAACTATTACTTCCCAATACCTGTTTTGAGTCCAACTGGTGGCAGACTCTCTGGCTCTTCATTAGGTCACGCTGCAAAAACTTTTCCTGCCTCTGATTACAGAGCCTTTCCCTGGAAGAAAAGTCATGCGTATAACACTTTACACATCATTAAGCAAATTGTCAAAAAGGCTGCCAAGTTATTGGGATATATTTAAATAGACAGCACAGCAACCACTGAACTCAACAAGAAAGTGAGATAATTACAATAAAGAAAGTCATCAAGTTGGGTGACACTATCTCTAAAAATATTGGCTTGCTATGAGGAAGTATTTAAGAAATTTGCATGGGATAACATGGAAATCAAGATAGAGGGTGAATATCATAAAGCAACCTTAGATTTGCAGATTACTGAAAGAAACTTGCATAGAATGAATGACCAAGGAACTTTATAGTCTATAAGTAGGCCTTAAACCTTTCCATCCGTGACGTAGACGTCGGCGTCACAGTATGGAAAGGGTCAAGAGGATTAATCCTCTTCTAAACCTCTCAATCCTCCTCTATATTCCTCTTCCATGTCCTCTTAAGAGGTTTAGAAGAGGATTAAGAGGAAATGGAAGAGGATTAAGAGGTTGAGAAGAGGACTAACCCTTTCCATACGGTGACGCTGTCGGCGTTGCTGGAGTGATGGGGTTAAGATAAACATGAAAAAAATAGAGGCAATATTTTATAATCAATTCGCAGGAAAATAAATAGTAGAAACAAAACACTTCAAAGTATAGAACACATATCTAGGATAAACAATTAGTGCAAACCCAGACCATGAAAATGTATCGGAAAAAGATAAGAATGGGATGGCATGCTTTTGGTAAACATAGTAATGCCATGAATAGCAACTTGTCACTCTCTGAAATAAAGGTGTACACAGCTCTTCTAAACAGAACAGAGTTAAAAGCCATTATCAACTTCTCTAACCGACTGACTTTGACCCATTACAGTCCGCCACAGTGTTGCTTCCCTTGCAGTCATTGTTATTATCTTGATAACTGTTCTTCTAATCCTGGTAACTGCATGCCTCCTCCCTTTCACAGTGTCCCTGCACAAGACTTTCTACTTAAGCTTACCTATATGCTGTCCAACTTCTTAATTCATGAGTAAATCAGTATCTTCATTCTTTTGTCTATTTTACTGGTAATCTTTGGAACCATCTTTCTTCATATTCTTTTCCTCCTTCCTGGCGAGCAAAATAACAAAACACCTCTCTGGCTAAAACATATTTTTTACTTCATCTTTTGTTACAGGAATGGCAGCCTTTGGACATTTTTCATGAATTTGTTCTGCCCCAGGGTTGCCTCCTTTACCTGAAAATATTAATCATCCTCTGTCTTGTTGAACTATAGAAAAGACAGGTTGTAAAATGCTCTATTATTGAATTATGTAACCATATCAAAATTTAATTATATTTGGGAACTTAAAAAGTTTTTAATTGATCTTTTCGAATTGCTGCAATGATGCTTTCTAAATGGCTGTGAGTAGTTATGGGGCAGGTGTTTCAGCAAGGTCCAGTGTTCCAGGTACCCTTCTTTGTTCATGTTGGACTTGACTAGGGACACCCATTAGCTAAGACTCTTAATTTAAGAAACCAAGTGCCTGTGCTTACCTAAACTTTTCAGGATCTGTTTCCAGCTTCTGTTTATGTTGCTTCTGTTGTTTTCTCTCTTGGATTTTCCTGCGGTGGTCAGTGATCATCTGCTGCCAGCCAAGGCCCATGCGGTCACTCTTCACTTCCACTGCCACAGGCTCCAGCCGGCCCTGACCTCAGTTGGGTGGCAGCAAAGTAAATTATTCAATTTTTCAAAAGTGTTGCAGAATACTGATTGTTGTGCATCAATAAAAATCATGAAAAGGACCATAAATCTAGCATATGGCCAAATAAATCCAGTCCCGAAGCCCAATCCCTCCAGAGATATTCGCAAAAGGAGGGACTTTATAAGCTCTAAGTAAACTACAGCACTGAGCTCTCTAATCCCTTGGCATGAAGGAGACAGAAATGCAATAGCTTTCATTTGCTGTGAGGCTGTGAGGCATAGTACTACAATATTTAATTTATATAATTCAAATAATTCTGGAAGAAAATATAGTTGCAAAGAAAAAATTGCTCACATTGCTTTATTTCTTGCAAAACAAAGGCATTCTGCTAGAAACCTGGCAGCTCCAATTTTCATAGCATTTAACGGTAGCAAGCTGTAACATACTCTCCCTTTGTCTCCGAGCTAACCACTCACGAACCAACAAATGCTACAGTCGCTGAGCCAATCAGCACCCAGCATACAGAACACAGTGCTCTGGTTGGTCGCCTCCCATCCATCAGCCAATAGTGTGCCGTGTACGATCTTCCGTGGGCAAACTAGCTCAAGGGGAAACGGCCATAGCTGTGTTTTCCATACGTGCGAGTCTTTGTCTACTTATCTGCTGTACACTACGTATTTTATTTCGATTTAATATTCTTTTAATATGTTTAATTAGTATTTTTATTTTTTTACATTGTTTTAAAATTTTTAGGCTCGAAAATGCTTATTTTACTGCAAAAACAATTAAAATAATAAATATATAAAATTACCTCTGTACTGCAAAATCCCGCGACATAGCGAAAAATCTGCGATATGAAATTAGATACGTACAATTTAAAAATCCGCGATACAGCGAGACCACGAAAAGTGAACCGCAATATGGCGAGGGACGATTGTATATGTTTTCCTTGTTTTATGGCATTATACATATTTCCTAAGTTCACCTATAGATCCATACGTGCGCGGGCAGGGAAGGATTACGTGGACATGTGGGCGTGGGCGTAACTGTTGTAATTACATCATCAGCTTTCATTTTATTTTGATTCAAATAAAAATATTCTGAAATCCCGAAAATACAAAATCCGCAACACCTTCGGTCCCAGGAATTTTGGATGAGGGATTTTCAACCCGCATTGTTTATTGTTGTAAATTTGTATGATTATCATTACTTTTACAATTATTCTATTTTTCAAAGTATTTTTTCTCAGTGACATTAAAATGAAATGATGCTGAATGCTGCAACATTATTTGAAGATTTACTGTAGTTCCCCACAAATCTTCATTTACTCCGACATCCCACTCCTCCCAGCACACCTTTTTACAATTAAGTCCCTAAAAAATATCTTATCACTAGTTCCCATAACTTTTCATACTGGTAGGTGTTAAGAATGGCTGTCAGCATGTCACGATGAACTTCATTACATGCCTTTGTCTTTGGAGGGGCATACACCACTGTGATGTCTCTCTTGCCTCTCCCTCTCATTATTAGTTTCATGCTGAGCACCTCTGCCATACCCTCTCCCCGTTCTATATTATCCACCTTAATAATGTTCCTCACAGCCACATCACTTTTCCTCCCATATTTACCTTTCTGTCACTTCCCAATTTATATCTGCTATTTCCAACCTGTACAACAAGGCAAACAATGGATATTACTTTCAAAATTATACATGGTACTCCCAGACTTTAGCTTGGGATGCCCATACAGTGTACCACATGTTTAGAATTCCTAGAGAAAATATCTTAGCAGAAGCCTTAAATACAATACATCTTCCATATGAGTGCAGCTTACTTTCTTTGCCAAGGCTTGTGCCTGGCTTATATCCCATCTTCTGTAACATGGAGAAGCCCTTGTTGTTCTGACTGATAGCAGTGCTCAATCCTTCCTCTAGTCTCTCCTCTTGTACCTTTTTGATGGACTTGAACCTATGTTGATTGGTACCATCTCTCACACATTTTTTCTTCTCCATTTGGGCTTGCCGTTTGGATGAGTGAGAAAACAGAAGCCCAGGCCTGACATCGTCCTTGCCAACACTACAAGGAAGAAATAAGCAGTAGTTATGTATCCAGTAAAATATATTTAGAAAATAGCTGTGATAACATAGATTCAGATGCAGTAATACCTTGGTTTATGAGTGCCTTAGTTTACAAGTGTTAGGTATAATTTATGAGCAAAACAAAATCACTAAAAATGCCTTGGTTTACGAGCGGTGACTTGGTGAAGGAGCATCCTGTTTGTAGAACTCAAAGATGCGTACATGGGTTCCCTTTGTTCACCGCAAGATGAGAGTGCTCAGAGTAGAAAACAATGGGAATGAGGTCTCAAGCTGGTGTCACACTGGGCCTTTTTCTTCCAACTGTGTTGAAGGAAAACAACTCCAACTTCTCTGGGTGTGTGTCACACATGATCACGGGATATTCCCTACTTTTAAGGATATTTCCTCCCACTGCCACTAAAATGAGTGTTTTTGATGAATTTAGTGCTCCCCATACGGAAACCACGCATTCTCACTGGATCCCCAAGCTAGTTTTGGGAGAGATGCGCAGTGAACCCACCAAACGATGCTCACCTTACCGGTCTGGCGTGGCGCCAGAGGCCATCAGTGCCCACAAAAACTGCCTACACCATACTCATGCCCTCTCTGTAGCACTGGTGCCACTAGGTTGTCACCTCATCGCAAGGTTTCTGTCCTGCTAGTAGAGTCCGTGGCACCAAACATGGTGTATCTTCATTGTTTATCACCGACACAAGCAAAACCACCGGCTAGCCGCGATCCGTCTAACACCGTGCCTTAAACAGTACTGCGGGTTCTAGAGCAAGTGCAGGCTCTCGAACCTCCTTCCCGAGCTGTTCGAACACGTGAATCCTGACTGACTGCATTTTGAATCTGCTTCACGGATTCGTGTTCCCAGTATACAAGGTGATTGTGGATATTGATTCCACGCCTCCAGAATACGATAATACGCCTACATATATCATAGTTAAAAAACAAAATACATGTCCCTCAACAATAATATGAAGGCGGCGCCAGTAGCGGATCCAGATCCAGCCCCTTCCCCCAACGAACTTGGGGGACCCACAGGGAGTCGGGGTATTTGGGTGGGGGAGCATATTTAAACTACTCCAACCAAACTTTATGACCTGCTAATGGGGGGGACTTTGCCCCCCTCAACCCCCCTACTAACCAAGGGGGGTGGCCCTCTTAAAGTACCCCAACCGAACTTTATGACCTAACAGGTAACTGAAGGACATTGAAAGAGGTGCTTACGTTCCTTTCTTCAACAATAGCTATTACATTACTGACGACAGGAGCTGCCTTGTATAGGCCAACCGGTCTCTTGCAGACTCCTTACGTTATGTTCTTATGACACCAAGATGGTCTGGCGGCTTCACCAGACCCGTCCTCCTCCGAAGAAGCTTCGTCACTAACCTGCTTCATGCGTTTGTATGTGGTACCAAACCTGCTTCATGCGTTTATACGTGGTACCAAACCTGCTTCACATGTTCGTACGTGCTACCAGTAAGTGAATACCTAGTCGTATATGACGGTTGCAAGATTCTTATGACGTAAATTACTTACCGTTTAGATGCTTCATTATGACTTTAATACTGTAACAGGGGGCTTCGCCCCCATCGAACCCTCTTTGGTATGGAGTGAGTGAAATTGCGTGGTTTCCGTACGTTGTAAAAAATCCCGGAATGTACGAAATTTCCCTACATCTAGGGTATTTTTCACCCCCCATAACTCAAAAACTATGCATTTGTGACGCATTTCATGTTTACCACCGCATTCCCCGGTCTCAATGGCCCCCAGGCCAATTTTGGTTGCGAGGGGTGAGTATGGGCAAACACTAGAATAATACCATGGTAAATACTGGTAGTCATCTGCTGTACTCTGCTACAGCCTGATGATGTCACGAGCTAATGGTGGCTTCTCTCCGTGAGATGAGAAGAATTTGAGATGTCTCTCCAATATCCAGTCCACTAGCGCTTTATAGGATGTAATATGTGCACTACGTTATCATTGGTACGTAGCACAATGCATTTCTAGGCTCTTCCCAGAACAGGAAACATGTCCATTACACTTGATTCACTTCCCTCCCCTGCACACCCGGCTCCCCCGTGACCCTTTCCCCAACAGCTAACACAAATATGCGTGTTATGCACCTGTACAGGTGCCCTGCGCATTATTCTCAAGATCAAGATCAAGAACAAACACTTAGACCTTAGGCACACTCCGACTTTATAGTGAACCACCACTGCATTTAGAAAACCACCCCTGCATGACCCCTAGAGACCCACCATTGCTCCAGGAACTCCGCGGACATATAATCCGGCTCCTCCTCGGCCATGACTCCCGCCGCAACGCGGCACACGGCAGCGGCGGGACGCGGGGCGTGCTGCGGCAGGCTGGTGCAGCGGCTTCTTGCAGTATTTGTGGCGTAGGCAATATTTCTTTCTGGAAACTTACGCTATTTGGTGTTTGTGATGCTAAAGTGCTTGTCGAAATAAGTCACATAGGATAGTTTTCACTGACTACAGAGTCGTCCGCAGCACCCTGACGCGAGTGTTCACCCCACTTTGTTTACAATTGATCTTGATTTTGAACTTGATGTCACAGGTGACAAAATTTCTCCCAGGTTAGGCTTTTATAACGGTACCTCCTGTGAAAAGAAAGCCTTCATCTTAGTTAGAACTGAAACGGCCGAATTTTACTTCTTGCTATACTCCCACACGACCATAGCGTGTAACGAAACACGATAAATAAAATCCAGACGAGGAAATGTTTTGCCAGCGCTGGGGATCGAACCGCGACCAGCGAGACGGGAGAGCCACTCCTTAACCAGTCGGCCAAAGAGCTACCCCCCTCCCCAAGTGAGTTAGGGCGCTGTCACACCGTCACAGTCACGATCATGACACCCGGCGCCCTCCCGACGTCGGACCACGCGCCGACAGTTTTGGAAATTTCAAAACAATCGGCGCCCTTCCCGACATCTGTCACCCGTCGGCATTAACCAAGACCATTGGATGTCCATCTCAACAGCGTCTCAACAACATCGTATCGACGCACGGCCCAGATTCACTAACGCCTCGCAGATACAACAATCTTAAGTGGATCCAATATGGCGGAAATAATTTTCCTGCCTTAACGCTGTTTCACACTCCCGCCGACAGACGGCGTAGTGTGTTGTTGACATATTTCTTTCAACCAATGGCAGCGCTCGATACATACGTACTCAAGAGACAGTAGCCAATCACAGGAAGCTCAACACCAGTGCAGCACGTGGCCCGTGACAGAGGCAGATGATGTTGTCTGCCCCACCGGGAGTACGGAGATGAAGTGAGGAAGTTCAGGTAAGCCAATCACTTGTCATGTGGAGAGTCAGCTTGGTATATTGTTGCTAAAACGTGCTAGTGAGTGAAACATTTTTGTTAACCTGCATGAAGGTATCCTTTAGGTAACGTTATAAACGTCATTGTCAGTTCTTAGCCATGACTTGGTCCTCCAAGTTGTCCATGATCAGTCTCATTACCCTGTTTGACCTCCAATGTAGGTAAAAGTGTAATATACTTGCATGCACCAAGTTATCTCACCATGGAGGGGAAAGGATATGGGGCCACACACACTTCAGTACGTGATGTCATTTCAGTATTTTCATAGAGGTGAGGCCATTTACTGAGCAGCAGAGCTTAGCAAACATATCAGTCATTAAGATATGCCACCAGGGCACTGCCCAGCAATGTGGCTAGGATTAGGAGTGGAGCTCAGACATTGTCAGCTGCTCAGGTATTGGGAAGTAGATAAAACGGCATACTTTCCAAAGAGCAGCTTGCTGTATTATGGCTTAAAACACTGTCGCTCTACTATAAGTGCAATAACAATAAGTAAAAAGCTCTTTCATAGTGCTTGAGATAAACTAACTTCCTATTAAAACATAGATACTTTAAATTCACTATTATAACTTAGTCATTGTATTTCTTTGTTTTCTTCATTTCCACAGATTAAGTTTATTAACTATGTAAACTTTTTACTTCATTGCTTCTTAACCTTTAACTACTAGCCAGTCACTTTTCTCTCTCTCTCTCTCTCTCTCTCTCTCTTATGATCCTGGTTATGATGACCAAGCAAATAACTTTCCTTTTATAGGAGACTGAGTGTCACCTGTAAGTGTAATGGGTGCTACAACACCTAGCAGCCCATATGTCCCAGCAGTGGGGCAGCATCGGACCCTTAAACTTCCAGGCAGGAGACACAAGATAAAAGATTCTGAAGAAGCAAGACCAAGCATATATTACTGGATAGTTTGCAGAACTGTGTAGATTTCCTTGAATAGTTTCAACCAGAATGACTGCAATAGCTGGAGCTTTTCAGGACTTTGTTGAATATTGCAGGGCATGAAATTCTGTATTTCTTATGCATCATTAAAGGTCTCTTTTGCTTTCTTCAAACATGTTTTGTATTTGCAATTTATTTAATTGTTTTCTATAGGAAATAACATATAAAAATGTTTAATAGCAGACTGTGAAAAATTTCTCCAAATAGTACACACCACAGGTGCTATATGCTTTACATTTTATTAAGTGTATAATAAGCTCAGCCATTTTGTCCTGCAGTTAATTTTTAGAGTCAGATAATTTCTCTCCCTTTTTTTACAATTTAAGTTGTGATTGTGTTCATGTATACCAGCAGTTCTTTCTTTAATTATATTAGTAAAGAAGTTTTTATTATATAAATGTAGTCAGATTAAGTGACTTTCAAAAGCATTATAATTAAGTTTATTCAGCCTGTGTCACTCTCAAAGTTATACGCCTCCGTGGTCTAGTGGTTAGCGTGCCTGGCTTCTACTCCGCAGGCCTGGGTTCGAATCCCGGCCCGGGCAGTCGGCGTGCAGCTCACCCAGCTGTTCATCCTCCCTCTCAGGCTGGTCGATAAATGGGTACCTGGGGAAGGTAATATGTGGTAACCCAGATATCACACTGGCCCTGTGTCCCGGGGTAATGGGGGGTCCCTTCCACCACAGTCTCAAGGGCCAGTGTTACGGAGATGAGCACCGAGGCCATGCGCTGCTACTGCGTATCCCCCTAACTTTACTACTTTTACTCTCAAAGTATATAATTGTGTGTTTGTGTGTATGTTAATGTGTGTGTGTGTGTGTCACATCCTGGAAAGCCCAAGACTTCTCCCAAAACTCTGATGACTCGAGAAAGAGTCTGGCTTCCAGCTATATCTTGAGAGCCAACAGTCGCCGTGGAAATTTTCTAGGTATAGTGGAATATGTTTTGACAGTGGGCAGTGCCATTGTCTTTGAAGAACTCTACCGAGTTCTTAACGAAACACACCCATACACCAATTTGCTCGATGATTTCCTTTATTTTATTGCCAGTACACTATTTAACACATTTAAATATTTAATAATGTATATATCAATGCCCACTTTTTCATTATGTTCTCAGCTTGTGCCAGGAACATATGAGTCAGTACTTTAGTAAGGTTAGGTTACATAAATGAAAAAAGTGCATATTTGACTTAAAAACAGAAACATTATTTTCTTGTCAATACCCAAAAAATAATGAATTTCAAGGTGAGAAAGAATTTTTTATTGTCTATGGACAAAGAACCTTTATTTTCTAGTTTTAATGTTGTGCTATAAGTAGAAAATGAATTATATATTTTTCACTTAACCTTTTTGCATGAAATAAATATCAATATATATAAATATTTTGCCTCAACCTAAAATCATAAAATTCTTTTTCAATTATAGTAGCTATGAAACTATGAGTGGGAATAAAACTGGGTGATGAATCAAACCTTGACGGGTGTTGCTAGGTTGCTAATTTACCAGCAATAGGTTACCATGTGATGGAGATGAGCACCGAGGCCACACACAGCTATGTGTATGCCCCCAACTTCACCCTACCTTTACTAGACACATCATCTATAACACCCAGTAAAACTAGCATACTAAATAGTAAACGTAATACCTTAATACAGTAAACATCATTGAGACAAGGATGAGCCATGGGATGACTAAATTACCAAAATATCCAACAAACATATAATGCATGTTGCAAAGAATGGGTAATTGCTTAGCAGGAGCAGTCTATTTGAGATGCATATTACTTATTTCCTGTGGTATGTTATGATGCTTTTTAATGGGGATCTGTTTATTACCACAATAATTCAGCTACGAAAGTGCTTCAGCAAATTTACCCCAGAATTCACTATAACAAGCTCTGCGGCATATATCGTCCAGCTGTCTTCACTCCCAAATCTATTTACAAACTAACAGACTTATTTTAACCTAGTGGATGGTAACCTAACTCTGCTAAAATTGTAACCTATAATTGCCGCTGGGGATAGTAGCCTATCGTTACAGAGGAGAGTAAACTGTCAACCCAAGTATGAGACTCACCAAATCAACTCTAGTACTTTCATAATTGCTTCCTGGTGATAACTAACTCCACAAAAAAAGACATGATAATTTACCCAGTAATGAATAGTTTGTGTCTCTAAAATAGGTCGCTAAAATCTGCTATACAATGGCAAGGGGACACCCAGAAATATGTTCAGGGAGATTGGAGGGCAGAGAAAAAGACTAACCAAGAGAAATTTTGGGGGTGCAGGGCCTGAAACCTCATCAACGGTAAACGGGTGGGGCCCGGCCCATCCTTGGTTGTGCTAGTGGTCTAAGGTATTACAAACTACAAATTAAGACTAAATTATTCACCGAGCATGTATGAGTACCCACATTACCCCCTGGTGGATCTCCTGCTAGCATCTCAAGCACTTCATATATATTATCACGAGTGTTTACAGCAAGATATTTGATTCAATAGTGTAGGAGTTCACAATCACCACATATTCAGAGAATGGTATTATATACGGTTGACACGTCCTTATAAAGCAATGTTTTGATAGCACTGTGACGTTTTGTTCATTATTTTGGCAGCGGGTCTTCCTCTTCTTCTTCATTCCTCCTTGTGTTGTGGAGAAAATCTGCCCTACGTACGGGTCACGATATCTTACGCCATGCCTGGAGCTGCCGTAAAGTTACGGTGCCGGAAGAATGTCGTAACTGTTTAGTGAATAGCCCAAAGCAGCCGAAGGTTGCCTTAAGACATTTTTTGTGACCTACGAACGTCGTAACTCGTTAGTGAATCTAGGCCCAGCCTCCCATCATTCTGGCTTGCCTTTGGCGCACCTGAAAGGGGCGATGTCGCTCGTGAGAATCCAGTCTCAGTTATAGTATTATTGCCAGAGTTGAACACAGTGAACAGCTCTTTCCTAACATGAAAAGGGCGATGTCGCTCGTGACTTGTGAGAATGAGCTTGCTCCCTCGGCCTAAGGCGAGGGAGGAGAGTTTATCTCGGCCCCAAAATGCCTTAGTGTGACATCACGGAGTGACAAAAGTGGTCGCAGATTAGGCCTGTTTGAGACCTGAGATTTCCTCGGTAGGCCTTAAATATCAATATAAAGTCACTGGTATTTTATTTCAATTATAAATATTTGCTGTTCTCCCGCAATAATTAAAAGAAAGCAGATTAAACAACTTTCGGCAAAGATACACTGTTTTGACCCCTGACACCTCTGAAATTTTGTGACCCTCGCAGATTGTAGGGGAGATAGGCAGCACAACCATTGCCGTCGTTTGTGCTCTAGTGTGTGCTCTTTGTGTTTTCAGCACTATATTACTTATATATTATACTATATTATTTATGTTATTTATATTTATATCATTATACTATATTATATATTATTTATCATTGCTATTTGCTAGTAAAATTACTTTTATTCCCTAAAAATAAGATGTAAAATGATTTTTACGTAAATATTTTTTGGGATATGGAATGCATTAATGGGATTCCCAATAATTTAAATGGGGAAATATGTTTTGGTTTATGAGTGTTTTGATTTGCGAGTAAAATTCTGGAATGAATTAAACTGGTAAACCGTGGTACGACTGTATTATGTAAACCCTAAAGTATCAAATTGAACTGAGCGGTGAGTATGGGCTATACTTTTTTATGTAATACTATATATATATATATATATATATATATATATATATATATATATATATATATATATATATATATATATATATATATATATATATATATATATATATATAAAATAGCTATTACTGAAATATACCATTCAAGGGCCTGATTTGGCCCATGGGCCGCCAGTTCAATAGTTATATTAACTTGCTGTGACGGCTACTATGCCCACAAAATCTTTGTTTGCCCAAATCTGGGGGAATGCAATCAGTAACATACATAAAGTTAGTGTAAACCAAACAGATGCAGGCAACCCTTGTTGCTCCACCATTCGTTATTTGATATTTCATTCTTTTGATATTTCAAAATACCTTCCCTTTTTAGCTGTTTCGACATTCAATCCCTGATATTTTGACAATTATTTTCAAATTCATCAGCAGATAATAATTTTTAAATTGCATGCCTGACATTTGCCTGCCTGCCAGCCAGTGCTGCTGGTAACTAAGGTGCAGTTTGGTGTGGAAGACAGACCAAGCCTGTCTTGAACCCCTGTCGTGTGATTCACTAGAATACTTTGTCTTGCCCAGCTGACATGGGGGGGATAGGGGAACAGATGGGCCAACGTTATTTATCATTTTGTAATAAGGACAACACACATTAATCTACTCAATGTCCTATTCTCTAAAAAAATAGGAAATGGCATCAACCAACTTTACTGTTGCTGCTGCTGATAAAGTGTATGTGTGTTTGTAATATCTTAATGGGAAGCCACAAAGTAGACACCTATATATCTTCTTGTATCCTATTCTATTTATTTAAGATATACAAAACAAACAATAGTCTTAAACTTAAATGAAAGGTTAAGAACATGGAGATACAGTAACCATACAGAGGGACCCTGTGTCCAGGATTTTTCTAAATAGCGATTTCAAGTCAAGTGATAGGAAAGAAATGTTCCCGAGTTTCAGAGCTAACGAACAAAGCCATGGGACTAGTGAATATTTTCAATGGCTGGGAAGAATGAGTGGGCATGTTGTGTCAAGATGACTCGAGGAGACGTTGTGCGTTTAGTTGTGTGAGAAAGGTGGACACCTGATCCCTGAGCTCAATTAAGCTATTGGCCATACAATGTTGTGCAATGTTACACAACAGAGCTGACAAGTTTTACCAAGATGGCGTCAAACATCCCGCCAAATCGGACAGGGGGGGGGGTTTAGGCAGTGAATGTAAACAAAACAGACAGTTATAATTGTGGCCATTGTTACCTCTTCTGCATCTTTTAGCCTTCTATGAGTGTTTCGTTCAACTCTGAAGTAAAGGGTTGCCTATAAGAGCTGATGGGGAAATATGAAAAAGCTGTTGCATGGGATGCCATATTTGTTGGGATGACCACAGGAGTGTGATGCTGATGCTGTTGCTCTGCTTAGCCCTGCCAGCCCTGAGGACTTTACTGGGTTTCATGATCATGAGCTGCTGCAATGTGAGAGGAGTGTGTTGCCGAGGAAGGCTGCTGCATCAGGCTGTGCAGGAGGGTGACGATGGTGTTGGGGGCGGGGCGGCCTCTCGGTAAGCCGATGCACAAATCCTAACTTCTTTTCAATAAGGAGCACAGGCAAAGCTTTTAATGGTGAATTTTTTCAACTTTGCCTATTCGTGGTAATGCTGATATGGAATTTAAATTTAGTTATTAAAAGCAGGTGAAATAGAGCAAAAAAGTCAGCTTTTGAGAAGTTCCAGCCTGTTTTTATTTTTTACCATCCAAAGTTTGCCCCCAACTAGCAGTTTCAGAACTAGCAAACTTTTGTCTCTTATTATCACTTGCAACAGGGCCCCACTGTACATGGAAAACACGAAGACATATTAGGAAGATTCTTATTCATGCAAAACCGTATAAATTGGAAAAGGAAATCAACTTACAAAATATAGACAACGTGAGATGATAAAGGTGATTGCAGCACACAAGCAGTGAAGGTAAAGAATGCAGAAAGAAGTGAAAGGAGGAGCCTCCAACACTCATCTGATCTCATCTGGATCAATGTGATTTGTCAATATTTAAAGAGATATTCATAGGCATTGCTGGAGAACACAATGGCACCGAGAAACTCTGAAATTTTCCTGAAGTGTTGTAGACCTTGTAAATGTGTGTTGTATTTCATAACAAAGTTATAAATAAGGTTGATTCATCTCCCATCAACCTGCCAACAGAGCAACTTGCAAACTGGAAGTACAGATGAATGTATTGAATTTTTCTTCCTTATTATTATGCTACATATAGAGTATATTAAGACCATTCCTTCTGTCTAATGAAAAAAATTAATGTAAAAAAAATCATAAAAAAGAAGTTAGGTCAAAGAGGAAGTCAGGAACATAATCTCCAATATTTACATGAATTATTAAGAGAAAAACTGGGTTGTTATTGAAAATTTCCCTATTTCACCATTTTCATTGAAAAGCAACCCTGTTGAATAACAGGGGTTGTTTGTACTAGTTTATTTAAACTGGGTATGCCAGTACTACCACCAGGAACTACCAAATACATCTACTATACGCAGTTATACAACCTCTACCATTTCTAAGCAACTAATTACACTTTAATGCATGCATAAATGTCTGTTGCTCACTGAAAGTTTCCATAGTTTGAAAACTCTCGCAGGTACATGGCAGCACCGGTGTACAGCATAGAAAACTGCTCCTGAAAAGGCAAGAAATGGCACTGATGTAAGTATAACAACACAAATTTTACCATCTTATTCAATATACATACATCTTAGGCTATATATGATGGAAATAGCTTCAGGAAAAATCATAGAGGTAATGTAAAGTACAAAGGGAAATATGTTATATGTTAAATTTACTAACTGCCAAGCCTTTCATGTCTTCACGGAGAGCATTTGGTTTGGAGCAGGAAGCCGTAAGAGAGGGAAGGAGCCAGTAAGGTCACTAATAAGTGACATTGTAAAGAAATGGATGAAATTATTTATGATTTTCGTTCATAGGGAAGTGACCTTCAAGGGGGGGGGGGGGCACCCCCCCTGTGAGTCTCCCCCGATCATTCTGGTAAAGCTGGCTGACCCCAAACTAGCCATGTCATTTGTAATACCAACACCCGAAGATTCTTTTATCCTAAGCCCTTTGGGTTTGACTTGTAATATGGCCAAGAGAGAGGATAAACTAAACTGACAAAATGTTTGGCCTGGGTCATGTATGGTGGATTGGCACATGTCACCATAGAACCCAATTTACTCGTAATTTGGGGTTGTGCAGGTTGGACAATACCGGCTGTACCAACCCAGTGACACTGGATGCATTTAGACATATATGGATATGCTGAAATGCACTGATTAATAGCATTTATATAGCTTACCTCTGAGATATACAGAGAAGAATACATGTTGCTGTATCCAAATGTGTCTTACCGGAAGCAACTAAAAAATATAAAGCTTCACTCTAAGATACACGAGATTGAGGCTAAGGACTGAGTTCCCTATAAGTAAATTTGCTAAAATCACTCATTAGCATTGTCATAATCTGTCCCTACCTTTGCTGGAAATGGAGTCACTGATGATAATAATGATAAATGTAGATATAAGGTACTCAAATGTGTTAATACTGAAACCATTAAATATTTAAAGTCATCATGCAGCTATAAAAATGCATAGTGAGGTTGGTGAAACAGCTTAACACACCTTACTGACAATGAACTGCTGTCTGGCTCTCTGCAGCTTCACCACCATCCTGTAGACATCCACCACTTGCTCCTCCTGAAGGTGTTTTATTATCATTGCCATGCCTGCTACCAGTCCACAGCCTGTTACGCCGTCACTGCAACAAGGAATAAATAAACAAATCTGGAAACAGGATGATATGGAGAACATTCATAGTCCAGGTGAGGAAATGACAAAGAATTACCTACAACATTTTACACTGTTCATGAGAGAGAGAGAGAGAGAGAGAGAGAGAGAGAGATTTACAAAGATTTACACAGAAAATCAGACCACACAGACCCCATGGTCCAGACTAGGTGATCTGTCCTTCAACCTAAGTGATTCTACATTAATCAGATAGCTCCAAGACTTTGCATTTTTATTTTAGTTAATATTAAGTTGAAGGAAGTGTTGGTTGAGGTTGTTTTTAAAGGAATCAATCGTGTTACACTGGACCACTGAAGGTGGGAGCTTATTCCATTCTCGCACTACAACGTTGGTGAAGAAAAATTTGGTGCAGTCTGAATTTGCTTGTTTACATTCAAGTTTTGTGCCATTATTCCTCGTTCACAAAGAGTCATTGATCATAAACAATTTTGATTTGTCAACATTCGTAAAGCCATTAAAGTATTTTAAAACATTCGATCAGTTTTCCTCGGAGGCGACGTTTCTCAGGAGAGAACATGTTAAGGGTGGAAAGTCTTTCGTCGTAGGGTTTGTTGCGCAAGGAAGGGATCATTTTTGTTCCCCGACGTTGAACACCTTCTAATTTGGCAATGTCCTTTACATGGTGGGGAAACCAAAACTGTACCACATATTCCAAGTGGGGTTTGACTAAATTATTGTAAAGTTGAATATTACTTTATTTTTGAATAAATAGTTTCAGATAATATTCACGAAGGGTAGCCTACTCTGGCAAAGTTAATACGGTACTTACAACACGGATCCTTTTTTAGTCCCTGAATGCAGTGCAGTAACAAGTGCCTTCTGGAAAATAGGAGGGTGGCAAGGGGGGCAAAGCCCCATAAATGAAGTATACTTTGTGTCCATACAACACATCGCTGTATTGCTTTTCCATCGCAAATGGAAGGGGATTGAGGGGGGCTTTGCCCCCCTCTTAGGTAGGTTATGTAGTGTTAGGTTGGGGTAATTCAAATTCATTTGGCACTCTGTGTGGGGCAGCGGAAATAACGCAGCGCAGGACGGAAAATGGCGTCGGCAGTCCAGCTGGTGTTGCGAGAAATACCTCCTCGCAGAAATAAGTCACTCTGCTGTTCAATATGCATGCTATGGCATCATCCCTTGACGAGAGTGCATAGCTTGTGTGCTGCTCCCCCCATTGGACAGTGTCTGAGAAAACCGCCATTTTCTCGAAGTGTAAGTTTTTGGTATTTCAAGTGACACTCCTCCCTTAGTTTCTTACCTATGATAAAAATGATGGTATCATATGAAAGCTAAAGAAATGACATCTTTTTTGTCTATAAAACATTTTGTATATCACTTTCAGTCATGACTTTATATTTATATATATATATATATATATATATATATATATATATATATATATATATATATATATATATATATATATATATATATATATATTTTTTTTTTTTTCTTTGTATCGAGGCAAAAAATAATCTGAGTTATATATTTTTTCATGAAAATGATGATACATAGTCTATATGTTTTATGGACAAATTGTAGCATTGGGTGTAAATATTTTGTTGACCAGCAGTCAGAGGCGTACTATTGAAAAAAAAAGGAGCAGTGTATCAAAGAATTAAACTTTCAGGTTTTTTAAAATTACATTATAATAATAGATATCAGAAAAAAAAACATTTTGAAGAGCCAAAAAAGAGTTCATGTTCAAGGGCAACAGGCAGAGGGTCCCTTTAAGCCAAACACCTGCCTCAGGATCACATGCCTACACAGACACACAGCTGAAGAAAATCAATTATTTCATCATGCAAAATTGCCACGAGGTGAGAAAACCTGACATACACAAACATATGCAGAACTTTTAAAACCCACACATGTGAAGGAATATAATCCTTCACAATATAACTAAATATCAGGGAAGGAGCACAAATTGTAAAGTAAAAGTCCCTATATGAAGCAACTCTTGAACATGGCCAAACAAAGTAGTGCTGAGAACCTACCCACAGCACAAGAGAGGTGGTCCAGCCTTGGCACTTCGAGGGACTTGCAGCAGCTCAGCAACAGTCAGCAGCAGGAGAGGAGATGGAGGCAGTGAGGAGGAGATTGGCCACTGAATACTCTGATACACATGAACACGGTGCATCCCCCCATCCTTCTGTTGAAGAGAATGGAGGCGATTAATGTGTGTGTGTGTGTGTGTGTGTGTGTGTGTATTTACCTATTTGTAGTATACAGTGCCTGAGCTCAAGTTCGGTCAGTCCTGTCTTCCAATATATATTTGTTCAGCTCTTCCATCACTTTATGGACACTGCCCACTTCAATAATGTCTTTGCTAAGTCTATTCCATGTATCCACACTCTTGTATGGAAAATTGAACTTCTTTATGTCTTTTAAACAAGTTCCCTTTCTCAATTTCTTACTGTGTCCTCTTAGTTGCCTCCTCCCTTCTATCTCGATTAAATCATTTCTATCCAACATGTCCCTTTCACTCCTATTCCTGTATTATCATTCCTCTTTACTTTCTCTTCTTGCTTCGAATGTTGGTAGGCTAAGTTTCTCTAATCTAGTCACATATGGCAGGCTTGATAATTCTAGGGTACTATCTTAGTTGCAATCATTTGAATCCTTTCAAGTTTCCTTATGTCCTTTTTCTTGTGTGGTGATCATACAACTGCCACATACTTTAGACTTGGTCTAATCAATGTTGTTATTATTTTCTTCATCTTGTCCCCATCCAAATAGTGAAATGCAACTCTAATATTCTGCAGCAGATTATATGTTTCTCTGAACACCTTCTTTACCATATTTCCCGCCATATAAGACACACGTAAAAAAAAAAAAAAAAAAAAAAAAAAAAAAATCACCCTGCGTCTTATACCCTGATGGTTAGGTTTTGGTAGGCCTAGGGTACGAAACCAACACCCAAAACACCTCCATTTGACACAATAGTTCCCAGATGTCCCCAGAATGAAATATACCGTATTTTGCAGCGTGCAATACGCTTTTTTTCACTCAGAGAATGCCAAAAGATTACTCCTGCGCGGAATACGCCGAAGGTACAAATTTTGATTGATTTGAATAATGAATAGTATGATGCAATAAAAAAAGGAAAATGTGAATAAGCAGAAGAGAGGAGGAGGACATGATCATACAGGTCACAAGAAGAAGTGGGAGCCGAGGCACGTCGTGAACACGAAACACAACACACAACACCCCCGTGGCGCATCAGTCACCAGTGTGCCAGTACCTGGGCGGTGATGGTTAAAGCGGTTATTACACGGGAACAATATTGATGGAGCAGGGTGCTGCCTGACATGACTGCTCGGCAATCGTGGGGCGGACTTGGGCGGATTAGTCTGGAGGTATTTCTGCTGTGCAGCGACCCAGTCAGCTGACGTTTACTGTGATACATGTTTGAAAGATCGGATATCCGTGGATGACTAAAGTGTTCACTGTAAACGCATTTTTGTTTTTCATTGTAAAAATAACTATACTAAAACATATGATTGAAAAAAAAAAAAAAAAAAAAAAAAAAATCTGTTTCTATTTGAAGTAGGTATACGGTCCCTGAGAGTCAAGATCAAGACCAAAATTGCCCATCGACATAGCATCCCCGTATGATTAGTTCCCTCAGTAGCTTGGCGAAAGTTACCGCCTGCACACAGCGCAGTGAGTGACTCTACCAACCAACCCTTTTGTTTACCATTTCAAAGCCACAGCTGCTCGGGGTAAGAGCAGTGTACTTCTTCAACCAACAGTGGAACACTGAACACAAAGAAGGGGACAAAACAACATACAGTATCATATTCAAAATTGTAAGTAAGGTGGCCGAATGTACTGCATACACATTAAATTCCGGGAAAATGTGGAGTTTTTTTTTTTTCTAAATATATCTTGCCAAATTATAGGTGCGTCTTATATGCCGGTGCATCTTATATGGCGGGAAATACGGTATATGCTTCTCAGGTGTCAGTGTATCTTGTATTATAATTCCAAAGTCTTTTTCTTCCTTCACTGCGTCGATGATTGTCCCTCCCTTCTTATACACTCCACTTGGTCTATTCTTATCCTTGCCCATTTTTATTGTGTGACACTTCTTTTCACTGAACTCCATTTCCCATTTTTTACTCCGTTCATGTATATCTCATTTAAATCTTCCTGCAGCTTATTACAATCATCCTCATCTCTTATTTTTCAAAGCAGTTTGGCATCATCAGCAAACATACTCATGTATCTCTTTACTTTTTCTGGCATATCATTTATATGCGATAAAAACATTATCAGCACTAAAACTGATCCCTCTGGAACTCCACTTGTGACCGTTTTCCATTCTGATCTCATCTTCCATCATGGTACTCATTTCTCTGTTTTCAAGGTAATTTTTCATCCATTTTGTCATTTTTCTCCCCTATCCTCCTCTATTTTCTAATTTCCACAGCAGTATCTTATGTGGAACTTTATCAAATGACTTTTTAGGTTAAAAAATATGCAGTCTACCCATCCGTCTCTCTCCTGCACTATATTACTCTTGAATAAAAACATATTAGATTTGTGACACAAGATTTACCTTGTCTGAATCCAAAATGGACTTTCATTTATTATTTTCTCTCTTTCTAGATGGTCTACCCATGGTCTTTTAATTATTTTCTCACACAGCTTGCACATGACGCTTGTAAGAGAAACCGGTCTATAGTTCAGAGGCTCTTTTTTTATTTCCGCTCTTATATAATGGGACCACATGTGCCCTTTCCCACTGTACTGGGACTTCAGTCCCGGTCTTGACTGATAATTTTTAGATCACATTTTTGTGCTTGTTCTGCTGAAAGGGTTAATGATTAAAAAATAAAGAACATGAACAAGGAGTGCTGGAGACTTCCAAAATGGCCACCCCATCAAGGGGAGTTCTCCAAGAAAAAAAAGAAGAGATCAGGGCTATTGACAGATAAATAGATATAACACTACAAGAGGAGAGCAACAACAAAAACAACAACTACAACTACGGGAAGGCATTGACCGAAAGGTCAGTGTGCAGCTGTGATGAGCCCGAGGATCTAGGTTCGAGTTCCACATTACACGCTGACAATTTTCAACCATCCCCAAATAGTGGAAGATTACCCACATGCTGCCCAGATCTTCAATCAACTCTAACTTCAGCTACTTGGGTAAAGTGGAGCACTGGGAGGCCAAGCAAGAGTCATGTACTGTGGCAGCCACTGTAAAAATTTGCCTTTGCCACTAATGGGCTGGGGCCATCCACCAGGCCCCTCAAGAGAGCCTACTGCTGCTTTAGGCAGCACCTCTAAGAAAAGAAGAAAAAAAAGATAAAAAACACCACCTCTACTACTACTATTACTAAATCACACCAAGCTACTGCTGCTACAACTATTACTACAAAACCTAAAAAGTCAACAACTATAACAACCACCTGCTACTAGTTAAGTCAATATCATTGCTCACCTTTGAAGTAATGGTGAGGACGGAGTGCCTCAGCCAGACGCCATACTGTTCAGTCTGCTCCACCTGCAGCTGATAGTCTCCTACCTGCCACATCTCAGGGGCGTGCAGCATTGTAGGGAACTCGCCCTGATAACATACATTTGAAATTACTACTATAAGTGTTGCTGGAACAAAATGAGGAAATACATGAAAATATATGTGTAACTTTGAGAAAGCAAGGCTAGAAAATCAAAGGGATACTTCAATATATTAATTTCATTAAGTAATGAGGGAGAAACTTCTTCAATAAAAAGCATGGAATATTTGTGTAAAAATTAAATTTAACAATATTATTTTTGGATTTCATGGACCAGATTTTTCACTGTCAGGCATATTCATACATAAGAGGCCTCAAATTCCTGTGTCCTGCACACTGAAGGTAACAAACGTGCTCTCCTCAGCAGACTATGCCTTTAGTGATAAGGACAAAGAACTAGACCAACAATATTTACATCTCCCTGGGCTTGTTTTCTTTCTCTCATATGCTACAGTAATTGGGTCCAACAGTGGATTGGTTTGACTTGGTTCAGCAGAAACGTGTGCAGTATCTAAACCTGCAAAGGTTGGGGTATCAATCCTATGTTAAAGAGGGAAATTGGTTCAGATTCTGTTCTAAACCTCCCCATATATCTTAGTTCATTGATATAACTGCACTTCTTGACCCCATGTGGTAGTCAGACTCTCCTTTAGTCCTCCTGGCCATATGTGAAGGTCCTGGGCACATATTCCAAGCTTCTGTAATCAGTTTTGCAGATGGAACTGAGAGGCAATCAGCACAAGATGCACGGGCAGTTGCACTCTTTCTTTCTGTTGCACGACTCAGTTCTGGGAAATGCTTTGTCATAAGGTACTGATATTGGCTTTATTAATCAATACCATCACAACCCTATCAACACAAATTTTGCGATGAGCAGGCAACACAAAATATTACTGCAATAGTGTTGTGTTTCCATGAAAATGTTGCACACAATGTCTGTCTTCAATCATAGCATCATTTTTTTTGTGCTGTAGCTAAGGGATTGTTTGTTCTGTCATTGGAAGATGTGCTGAATTTTGAAGAAAATGTACCTAGAATTACATAGAAGGTCAGGCAATGCAGACTCTATTGTGGTGGGCCAAGATAAAGACTCCAAAAGGCCTTGGCTATGGGGATTTCTTTGGTTCGATGCTAGTGTCCACCTTCCCATCTTGAGGGCCTGGGTTCAAATCCTGGGCAGAATGTTTGGGAATTAAAGATGCTTTGATAAACGTGTACCAGCATATACATCTATATTTACAAACATGTTCATATATACCTCTTTCTGGTCCTCCAAGCTGTTGATGAAGATAATTAGAGTACATTCTGTCTCAACCACAAGCCTCCAGAAATTGGCAACAGTGTCTGGCAGTGGGTGTTCTGTGGCTGTAATGAATTTCTGCTTGTCTAGGAATGGCACACGTATAGCATTGATGTACTGAGACAACTCTGCATTCAGTCCAGCTTTGGGTTGAAGATAGAAGCGGCTGGAGTCAGATGGTAGGATTGATGGGTTGCGATTGAGTGACTGACAGATTGGCAGGTTGGAGGTAGTGTAGGTGAGTGGTGAAGGAAGAGCTTTGGCCTTGGCATACTGAGTCCTGGATGAAAGAATGCATTTATCCAGATGGTTTGACAGGTAGTCTGTAGACACATTTGTTTTCCTCCCAAATAAGACCTCTTCCAAAATCTCTAGGCTGAGATTATATTGAGCTTCATTCTCCACTAGGCGAGCACGACTCATCCTCAATCTTCCAAGAACTTCAAGGGGACTTAGGTAGCTCTTAAGGTTCAGCATTTCACACATCATCAGCACCTGCAGCACTGTGCCTGTCCGTCCAATTCCAGCAGAGCAATGCACAACAGTTCCCCCTGTTGAGAAAGAAGGATTGTGTGGATACTTTTACAATCAACGTCATATAAAATAAACTTAAACACCTGCTAACAGATGCAAAAACAGTTTGGTAAAGGTACATTATTTCTATTTTTATTATTATTATCATTATCATTATTATGGATAACCATGAAAGGGTATACAGAGAAATTAAATAATTGATGTACATAGACCCAAACAGAGTCCCTTCAATTAGCAGACAGAGTATGAAAAAAAATGTGACATTAAAGTAAGAAGATTAAGAAAAGGGGAGATGAAAACAATACTTACTGAGTTAACAGGAGGATGTTAACTATTGCCTTAACCCTTGGAGGCTGGGTGATGTACTACTATGTCTTCTCCTTACTTTAACGCATAAATGACTGGAGGCGGCTATAGCCACTTTACCGGGTGAGGACTGGAGGCGGTTACAACAGCCTTGCTATTATTTATGCCAAATTTAGCTTCTTTTCGCTAATTTTTGTAATTCACTCATTGAGAACTCTGCCTGAGAATTAGTTTGGGTGCTCTGTGAGTCTCTGCTCTGCTCTCACCACGGCAAAAAGCAGTGGCACTGACTCCGACGAGTCTGATTTCCTGCCCGCCTTCGGACCTCAACGCCACACGTATTACCTGCCCGCACTTGACCACTTATTACACGACTTAGTGAGATTGGAATAGGACGGGAACTCGAGAAAACTATTCTCCTCGTACCTATCAAGTGATCCTGAGGAACTCCAGCTAACTGATTTGAGCATAGAGAGAGAGGATAATGATAATACAGAGAATACTGAGAAAGATTTTGCTCAGCATATATATATATATATATATATATATATATATATATATATATATATATATATATATATATATATATATATATATATATATATATATATATATTAGTCATGGATCAGATATCCGCATCCGCGGAACATCCGCATAATTTTTCACATCCGCAATTTAAAATAATGAAACCTCCACATCCGCATTTGTGATGAAGTAAATATCCGCATCTGCATCCGCAGCACACACAAAGAGGATGTGGCGGATATACTTTAAACATTACAGTGTCACAGACTCAGTGCAGAGTGCAGACTAGAGTACAGAGTTTGTGAAGTTGAAGAAAATGAATTAATGCATGTTTACTTAATCATTTATTAAAATTACACCTTGTATTCACTTTCTTTCAAATTTACCCACTATAATGTGTCAGAAGTTTTGCGGAAGGGTAGGAGGAAGGAGATAATTTTACATAGTGACTATGTAGCATGTGTTTCATGTAAATTTGTAAAAGTATGTATGTATGTACTGTGTAATAGTTCTGTATGTACTATATGTAATATTGCGTATGAATGGATGCAGCCTGCCTGGCAAGGGGGGGGGGGGGGAGAGAGAGAGAGAGAGAGAGAGAGAGAGAGAGAGAGAGAGAGAGAGAGAGAGAGAGAGAGATTTACATAGAAAATCAGACCACTCAGACCCCATGGTCCAGACTAGGTAGCCTGTCCTTAAACCTAAGTGATTCTACATTAATCAGAAGGCTCCAAAACGATGCATTTCAACTCCAGTTGAAATTAAGTTGATGGAAGTGACGGTCGAGCTTGTTTTTGAAGGAGTCACTCATGTTACACTGGACCACTGAAGGTGGAAGCTTCTTCCATTTTCGCACTACATCGTTAGTGAAGAAAAATTTGGTGCAGTCTGAATTTACTTGTCTACATTTGAGTTTTACGCCATTGTTCCTCGTACGCAAAGTGTCATCGATCATAAACAATTTTGATCTGTCTACATTTGTGAAACCATTGAGTATTCTAAAACATTTGATCAGTTTTCCTCGGAGGCGACGGTGACTCCAGAGAGAGAGAGAGAGAGAGAGAGAGAGAGAGAGAGAGAGAGAGAGATATATATATATATATATATAAATATATATATATATATATATATATATATATATATATATATATATATATATATATATATATATATATATATATATATATATACAGTAAAACCCCGATTATCCGAAATGGAAGGGGGGAAGCCTCTTTCGGATAAGCCGATTTTTCGGATAATCCGGATTTATGGCCGCCATTTTGATCGCCGCCAGTTTGATCGTCGGCATTGTGTTCTGCTGTATGGTAAGGACGACTTTCTTCCTTTTCCCGGTTTCTTTCGGCATGGTGATGTAGAAAGAAGTGAGGTCGAAGCACAGGTAGAACGCGATGCGACTGCCCAGTGTGAAGTGTGTGACGCGACTGACGCCGACTGACGATGTAAACAATGAAACCAAACAAACACACGCTACGCTAAACAAAGTAGTACGCTTAAAACATGTGATGTAAATGTTTTATTGTATGTTTGTCTGTGTGTCTCCTTGTCTGGACCAGTGTATGTTGATACTTGTGAGCGTTGCAGATCTGAATTGTGAATGTTGCAGAGTGCGATTGTGAATGGTTGTGCAAGCTTGCAAGTGTGACCTTGATGCATCGTGCAGGTGGAGACACAGTATGATGACTCATATCATTGCGAACTTCGTATGTTGGAAGGGGAATGTGGCATGGAGTGGAGAGGGGAGTCGTGTTTGTGTCGTTGTCTTGAGAGTATGGTGTGAGAGTAGTCGTGCAGTAGTTTGTTCGTTCGCCGCACCTACGTCCTTGCTGGGGCGAAGGTGCGGATGTGGTGTTATTGAGAGTTTGTTTAATGTTTTTTGTCTAATACATTGATCTATTCGTTACAAGCTATTTCGGCAATACGTATTAGAAAGCATATTCATTTTAACTGTTCTTATCAATTTTAAATGTGTTAATATAGTACATATGTAGTTACTTTTATTTATTTTTGATGTTTTATAACGTTTTAGTATAGAAAAAAAAAAAAATTAATTGCATTATCCAGATCAATTTCGGATAATCCGGTTTTTCGGATAATCGGGGTTTTACTGTATATATATTTTTTTTTTACGTTGTTGCCTATTGCGCCGGTAGGCATCTTCCCGGTAGGGCCTGATGGTCGGCCCAAGGCTTCTTCCAGGTGGGGCCTGATGGTCGGCCCAGCCCGTTCTGGCGCAGGCGAGTGTTTATAGTGGCGCCATCTTGCATTGGCTCATGCTGCCCCCCGGAACTCGTACTTGATTCGCTTGGACGGCTTCCTCTAGAGTCCGGGTTGATGGGTGGTCTTCAGGACAGCATGTGGGTAGTTTTAAGCCACTCGGCGGTGACCGAAAAATCAGTGGTAGCGTGAGGATTGAACCAGCGTCGTCCATCACGTGAATGTGGGTCCAGCACGCTATCACTGCCTATATATATATATATATATATATATATATATATATATATATATATATATATATATATATATATATATATATATATATATATATATATATATATATATATATATATATATATATATATATATATATATATATATATATATATATATATATATATATATATATATATATATATATATATATATATATATATATATATATATATATATATATATATATATATATATATATATATATATATATATATATATATATATATATATATATATATATATATATATATATATATATATATATATATATATATATATATATATATATATATATATATATATATATATATATATATATATATATATATATATATATATATATATATATATATATATATATATATATATATATATATATATATATATATATATATATATATATATATATATATATATATATATATATATATATATATATATATATATATAAGACTCTCTCTCTCTCTCTCTCTCTCTCTTTATGGAGTCACCGTCGCCTCCGAGGAAAACTGATCAGATGTTTTAAAATACTTAATGGTTTCACAAATGTAGACAGATCAAAATTGTTTATGATCGATGACACTTTGAGTACGAGGAACAATGGCGTAAAACTCAAATGTAGACAAGTAAATTCAGACTGCACCAAATTTTTCATATTAGGCTACAACAACTCTCACACTTCACTGTAGGGCATAACAAGGCTGGAAAGGTCCGCATACCACACACAATAGGGCCTGTATGGCGTGGAGGGAGCTTATATTATAGTCTAGCTTGGGTAAATAGAGCTCAGGGCACCCGTTTTCATTATGACTCTAGAAGAAACCATCCAAGTGAATCAAGAATGAGTTCTGGGAGGCAGCATGAGCCAATAAGCATAATTGGTGTCACTATAAAAATTGCGTGTGCCATGACGGGCTTGGGTCGACCACCAGGCCCCTGAAGAAAGTCTACCGGCGCTACAGGCCAAGACATAAAAAAAAAAATAATAAATAAATAAGAAAATCACAACATAAGGAAAGGAGAGAAGCATGCGTTTGATGGACAAACGTACGGCATAGGACAAGTGTTGCGTACTGCTTGTTGGTGATAGTTCTAGTGATGCTTCAATACTACAACCAAAAATTGCATGCATGAATAGAATTTTGATGCAAAAAATACTGCAAGCATACATATAATAACTATACATATAGCAAGGCCTTTCTGTGGAGCACTGAGAACACCTCTTTAACCAAATTGGATCATCATTCTTCTACATTCTTTTAGTTTGTTTTGCTCTTGGTCTATCTTAAAAAAAAGGCTATGATAGGACTAGAAGGAAAGAAAACATACCCCCACTGTGGTAGGACTGGAAGTGGATGAGCATCTGAGCTATGGAGTAGGCCTCAAAGGGGATGCCATGGTCAGGCCACTTTTGGTAGTGGTAATGCTGCACCTGGTGCACCTCTTCCTTCCATTTCACCTGATTCAAACAGTTAAACAAAATAAATTGCAAGGTCAATAAATAAACTTATCAATGACATCATCATAAGTCAATTTACACAGAGTGGTCAGCATGCAGACGTGGTGGTCCCAATGGCCTGGGTTCAAGTCCAACTGCAAGACGCTAACAATTCTCAACCATTGCTGAGTGGTAGAAGGCTGCCTACCTACATGCTGTCCACATCTACAGTGAACCCTAACTTCAGCAACGGGCAAGAGGAGCACCAGGAGGCAGCATAATCATATTACTTCAGCCATTTTAAATAAAATTCGCCTGCTCCATTGTAGGCAGCACATTAAAAAGAAGTCATGAATAAAAGAAAAACATACTTGATGAGAAGAAGAAAATTAGCCTTGGATTTGCATGCTTATACCAAATTTAGGAGCTATGTACAAGCTTGCAAAAGAGTACTGGTGGCCTGTGCTGACACGAGGGATTCTTTAAGATCTTTTCTTTCACCTTGTGCCAACCTAGTGCTCAAATTGACTCAAACCTGGGTCAGCAGTGACTTTCTGGCACTCATTTGCACTTGACTGACTGGGGTATCAAGTCATGGCACCACCACAACTACAGATGTCATACACTGGCACTTGAAAACTATCAGCATAAGTAAGACTTGAGCCTATACTCCTATGTTGACCCCCTTTATGTTGACTACTTGACTATCCCCTCCCTATACAGCTATTCACATAAACATACTGCCAAGTGCTGATGCCAAACACACTGATCCTTGAGCTCCACCATTCCAAAACCTGTAGCTGGATTAAAGCTTTTTTTTAAGTTTCTTTACATTATGTCCTTCTCTTAACTACTTTCATTACAAATTAATGTTAATGTTCAAGCAGGTGCTTTGTGTCAGCTGATACACATGACACCTGAACATTTGTGTCGGGAAAATGCTACATGTACATAGAAATTGCTTTGTTTTAGTGGGGTGAGCATGTGCTGGAAAGAGGGAGGGAATCGGCAAGGAAGGATAGGAAGTAAAATGAGCTGGAGAAATAGATGTGTGTGTGTGTGTGTGTGTATGTGTGTGTGTGTGTGTGTGTGTGTGTGTGAGAGAGAGAGAGAGAGAGAGAGAGAGAGAGAGAGAATTTCTCCACACACACACACACACACACACACACACCCTCCCTCTCTCTTTCTCCCACCTGGAAACTATTTAGAGACGCTTGACAGTCAGCGCCTCAAGGGGACCTGAGGGAGAAGAGCGACGCTGCCATATTTTGTCTCCGTGAATGACAGCTCGAGTTTGGTGTTCTCGAGGTCACTGGACTCGACAGTACATAAGTTCCAGTTGAAATGCTCAGTGTAGCATACAGTAGGTTATGCACAGTCCATGATCTTGAAGGACCTGCAGGGGACTCATCTAGCTGGCTCATCCATCTCCCCCACCGCTTCATCAACTCATGAATAAGCAGAGCTAAGTACGTACATGAATTATTTTCCCATGGGGTTTTCGGGAGATTAATATATCACCGAATCCCCTAATGTTATTACGGATCTGTAGTATTAGGAAAATATTCCTTGTATCACTCTCCACGCTGGTTCTCCAACACTTGGAACCACATGAGTAGTAGTTCAGGCTAGGGAGTGCTTTCTTGATTTGAAGAGTGTCAACACCTAGGATATCCACCTAATTTTTATCTGTGAAGTTAAATATTTTTCGTACATGGGCCTGAAGGCAATTTTGGTATCAAGATATACAACAGACGACTAACTCACTGAGATGGATGACACAGTGAAATGAGGCAGGTGCTCCTGGTTGTCCACCACCACCTCAAAGCCACTGAAGTTCAATGTCTGTCCAGGAGTATAGTATTCCCCAACCTTCCTCTGTAATAACAAATTTCAATGAGACATACATAACAGAAGACTGCTCTTGTCTCTGAACTTATTAAGTGAATAATCTAACATTTGTTGACATTGGGTCTTTCAAACTACAGAACTGAATTTTGCTTTTATTGTTATGATTTTTATATTCTTTTCTCTTTCCTTTCCTTCTGCTTCTTGAAAGTGAATGCATGAAAGTAGAATGCATCCCTTTAACTCTGAAGTCCCAATAAGCTAGACTAATTCTATTAATCAAATCTATATTTTGGATATCAGATAAATCAGACTCTTCCAGGGCTTCAGACACAACATCTGCAAATTTTACCAAGATCTTGAATATATGGCGCATCAGGACGAATGTTGTAAATCAGTCGAAGATGATGTTTATAGCGAGGAACTTGGCGTGAATCTGGACTGTGTCATTTCAAAACAAAGGCTGCCTGTCTCTCGCATCCCTTCTGAACCCTCACTGGTGTAGGGCAAGAGGAATGCAGCCGGTCATGGGTTTATTTTATTTTTCAAGCATATAGACACACACTGGAATAATTAAATTAGTTTTCAAATTCAACAACAATTTAGATTTATGTGCACAGATGTAACTCATAACTTATTCATCTAAAACTAGCTTCCTTGACAGGTGTGGTGCTTCTCAGACTTTTCTGTTCCATGCTTTGTTTGCAGCTGCCGCCCTTACCGCTTTCATCCTGCCCTCGTGACCCCATTGCACCAGTCAGTACTCCAGAGACATATAAATTTATGTTCATACAGCCCTGCTCTACTTGAGCTCCCCTGTGGTGTCTTCATCCTCTATGCAAGAATCAATCAGAATCGCTGGTCAACTCTGGAACAGCCTCTCTTGGGTACGCATGGATTTATAAAAAAAAATAATAATTTGAGTTGTCAGCTGTTTTGGATAAGGTCTCTCCCCAATTAGTCCAATTTATGGAGGGCTTATTGTACTACTACTACTACTTTTATATACTTCTTTACTAAAGAACGATAAGATCCTTCAAAGACAATAGTTACCTACTGAAATTATATTTTCATCTCCAATTCATGTAAATTGTCCATGTCAACTGTGATTTATGTACAAAATTTAACAACAACTTTATATTAATCTCAGGAAAACAATAAAACAAGGACAAAGGGTATTTTTAGACAATCTCATCTGCCTCTAAGATAAACCATAGATACTAGGGAGCTTTCAGCCAGATGAATCATTTGTGCTGAATAAATTCATCCAACACATTGTCGTCTCATTTTGCTGTCGGCCATGCCATCACATGGCACAGACCTCGGGAAACCTTCTGATTACCTACCTTGCCATTCTCAACAAAATTGGCCACCATAATGATGACATTAATTTGCTGCTCCATCACCATCCTCCAGAAGTCTGCAATGGTGCACACTTTAGCATTCTTGGGCCCCTGTGTTGCGATGTAGCGCATATTGCCATAGCCCTGCCAGTAAAATTAAGATTTGATTATTTGTAAAACCTGTGAACCAAAATTTATCCTGCAAATGTATTCTAACAACATGAACCCATGAATATGACTCCGGCTCAGGCACATTCACCAGATTTTATTTTTTCTATACAGCTAGTCTACCTGCAAATAAAATGTCTGGTGGCAATTTAGTGTTGCAGATTTACAATATATATATATATATATATATATATATATATATATATATATATATATATATATATATATATATATATATATATATATATATATATATATATATATATATATATATATATCATAAGACTGTGACACTCCTGGCAAGGAAGCAGGACTGGGGCTGCACAGACTCACCGGCACATGGTTGGCATTGATGTAGTCTGAGGACGGGTCGTCATCAAGCTTGGAGAGAACCACCCGGGTGTCATCAACTGCATCAGGGAATTGCTGTTAGCATAAGGAAACACCTTTTTCAAGCAAAAGCTAACATATGATTTAACCCGTATGCTTCAGCTCACTTGAAGCTATGATTGAGTGACTAAGCAATGGCCAAATGAGCCACATAATAGACGAGCAAAACAGCACGGAATGTACATTAGCGTGCTCCTCACATAACCACGCAGCTGGTAGTATTCCGACTGAAGTGGCACGATTGATATTTGGAAGGCCTGTGAAGGGTGTTTTTTTTCCCTACTTCTCCTACTACTACAAAGTACTAGGCTACAGTCTACAGAATGTCCTTCATTAACAAATCAATTGTATGATTTCTTGATATCTTTTAGCCCTGACTTCGTCATAGTGTGTAGTGAATATGTTGTCATATTGTAAACAATGGCCTAAAGCAAGTACCTTCTCTTTCATCCTATTATTAATCCTGAGATGTATTTTTATTATTTGTAGGTAATACATGGCCATGAGAAAGAGTGACCATAAGAATAACTACAGTAAGTTATGTTAATGCAAATGGAACTTGTTGCATGCTAAAATAAGTTAAGAATAGGACATGGTGCAAATGAGGTGGAACAGGTGTACTTGTAGTCAGGAGATGCATTTCTGAGCGTATAGTGCCTTTGTAAACATGTGAATACCAGCGGTTGCCAGTTACTAGGGGTATTGCTGTATTTCCCCGATCTTGCCACTTCTACTTCTTCAAACTTTGGTTCTTCATTATTATTTAACTTGTGAAGTAATTCCTTTACCTATGTATCTTTTTATCTTACTGTATTTTGAGTGGTATCATCTTTTACTCCATGTATAATTGTCTTTTTTTCTTTTCTGTGGCATTCCTGACTATTGAATCCTTAGGTTGAATTACTTTAATCACCTCCTTATCTGTGTTCTCCCTCTGCTCCACCTGTTGCTACATCAATATCTGTTGAAAAGGCATCTCATGTTTCTCTTATTCCTCTCATATTTTTAACTTCATAGCTCCCTTCTAATTTCTCCTTGATTCTTCATCTTCTGTCTTTAATTTCTCAATTTCCTTCTCCCTGCTCTCATTAATCTTATTAAGGTACCCCAGAACCTGGGGTTTCTTGGAGACAATAATGAACTCAGCATTGTTGAGGATTTGGCCATTGCTTAAGTTTTGATATTCACTGTTCAACAGTTTCATAATTCACTCTCCCTTTTCCTGGAGACAGAACCATTTATCTAGCAGCCCAAGTACCCTTATACTATAATAAGCATTCCTGCATGAAGAGGTGGCAAAATATCCATTGTTTCCTGACACTGCTTGCTTGTACATATTGTCCAAACAGTGGCAGACAACCGTGCATGTGTATATTAGTTTTTATTGAACCTATTTCATGTATTTATTTATGTAAACATACAGGTAATGTGTTTATCTTAGCTTTGGTAACAAATTAGATACAGTAAAGTCTGCAAAACACTGTTAATATTTCATATAAGGGGTTTTAGGTCACTTGATATATGAGCCAAAGAACACATCCATATGAACACTAAGTTCGTTGTACGATCGTTTTGCTGTACAACTGTTTTTCCAAGACTGTAACCCAATTTAAAAGCGGGAGGTACCTGCACTGATTTATCCCCCTTCTTAAATATTGGCACAATATTAGTCTTTTTCCAAGTTGCCACTACTATTCCAATGTCAAAATTTCCCAAAACTACTGAGCAGTTGTTCAGAAATTATCTATCTATCTTCTTTAGTACATGCAGGAAGATATACTCTGGTATAGGAGACTTAGGTTTTTGAAGTTTATATATCTCTTTTAATGACTGCCTTTGATTATACTAACGTCACATAGTATTTCTTCTTCCCTTCCCACAAACACTTACTGAAACATTAGTAATACACAGACCGTCTCACCATCGGCCAGAGTGTGTGAGTGAAAACAGTGAAGGTGCAACTCACATGGGAGGTTGTTTTTGTAGCGGTTCTTGCCTCTGTGTTCCGGAAACAGGGCTACCACCATGCTCTTGTTTAAGGTTCCTGGCACAGTCTACCAAAGGCAATAAATGTGATCAGTTTAGCCATGAAAAGCAACACAGATTAACCCTGCTGAGGCATTAAACTCTTATTATTAAGTCAGGAATACATTTTATAAGTAGTAATTACTCACCATTCACCTGTTTTTTTTCTGACATGCACTCTATGTACCATATTTCCCGCCATATAAGACGCACCAGAGTATAAGAGGGCACCTCTAATGTGGCAAGGTATATTTAGAAAAAATAGAAAACTCCACATTTTCCCTGAACTTAAGTAATTAGCAGTAAAATATTGTCAGATTTCATATAAAAATAAGTGTTAGTGAATGCATTGGTACCATGTCAAGCTCTATGTTGTGCAACTCACTCAGCACCAACTGAAAAAATAATCCTATGCTAGGGTATTAACACCATGTAACTGGTTGAGGTGAAGAAGGCATTACTAATTAAAAAGTTTCCTTACCTGTGCCAAGCAGTGACCAACTCTTGGACACCAATTGAACACTGAACTACTCAAACTGTTAAATTAAAGCACAACCAAAATATAAAAAATATCCAAAGCAAAATTAACTATATCCCTTGACTGATAATGTAAATTTCTTTGGTGAACTATGAAGGATAATACACACCCTGGGGTCACATTAATTTTCTAAGGGAGAGCTTCATAATCCTATGCTAGGATTATGTTTGGTCCCGACAGACAGTAAGAAGCACTCATATCTCACCTGACTTAAAGAGAAATCTAAATATTTCCACTCCATTAAGGCTAAAGAACTTCAATGTGCACTTCAAGGTACTTTGTAAGATGCTTTAATATACATATTTACATTTATGCATTCTTCCACTTAAGATTTGTGAATTTCATGAAAGGCAGCACCCCTTACCCTAAAATCATCTCCAATCTCCTTTGAACCAATCATCTTGTTGAGATAGCCTTCCACTTCTTCATATGGCACTTGACTTGTAGTGGCCAGAGATGCTTGTGGATTCAGGTTCTCATAAATGGGTTCATCCTCTATCTTGTCCTGGAAGAAGGTAACTTGCTTTGATTGTTAAGCAAAGTTATCAGAAATCATTCTTTCCTGATCATGTAATTAACTGAGTCAGTAAGCCAAGTGATTCATATTTATGTTACATAGATTTACATAGAAAATCAGACCACACAGACCCCATGGTCCAGACTAGGTAGCCTGTCCTTAAACCAAAGTGATTCTACAATAATTAGATGGCTCCAAAACGTTGCATTTCTACTCTAGTTAATATTAAGTTCAAGGAAGTGATGGTCGATCTTGTTTTTAAAGGAGTCAATCGTGTTACACTGGACCACTGAAGGTGGGAGCTTATTCCATTCTCGCACTACAACGTTGGTGAAGAAAAATTTTGTGCAGTCTGAATTTACTTGTCTACATTTGAGTTTTATGCCATTGTTCCTCATTCGCAAAGTGTCATCAATCATAAACAATTTTGTTCTGTCTACATTCGTGAAACCATTAAGTATTTTAAAACATTCGATCAGTTTTCCTCGGAGGCGACGTTTCTCAAGAGAGAACATGTTAAGGGTGGAAAGCCTTTCTTCGTAGGATTTGTTGCGCAAGGAAGGGATCATTTTTGTTGCCCGACGCTGAACACCTAATTTAGCAATGCCCTTTGCATGGTGGGGAGACCAAAACTGTACCGCATATTCCAAGTGGGGTCTGACTAAACTATTGTAGAGCAGAAGTATTACATCTTTATTCTTGAATAAAAAATTTCTTTTAATGAAGCCCAACATTCTGTTCGCTTTATTTGCTGCATCGATGCATTGATGTGAAAATTTGAGGTTTGATGCGATTTTGACCCCCAAGTCCTTAACGCATTGAACGCTTGTGAGTTTAACACCGCCCATTTCGTAATCGAACTTTTTATTTCTTGTTCCAACTTGAAGGACCTGGCACTTGTCTACGTTAAAGGGCATCTCCCATCTATCCGACCAAGCTGAAATTTTGTACAAATCCTCTTGGAGGCTTTGCCTGTCTTCGTCAGTGAGAACCGAGTTACCAATCTTTGTGTCGTCTGCAAATTTACTAATGCGATTATTGCGTCCAACATCCACATCGTTGAAGAGCACTGGACCAAGAACCGAGCCCTGAGGGGCACCACTGTTCATCCTGCCCTTCGAAATGTGAAGTTATCTCAAAACATAGACTCATGTGAACCTGTGTGGTTTTCTTTTATTTATTCCCATAAAATGCATTTGAAAACTCTCTAAGGTTTCATCATAAACTGCATTGAAAAGTATCTGGGTTAATCTTTGTACCCTTATATAAAGCAGTAAGCATCCATTTTTATGAACTATGAAAATTGATATTTATGACCTTATTGTAAGAATGATCACTATGGAGCTAATGCTTATTGACAGATAAGTCAGTCAGTCTCTCTCTCTCTCTCTCTCTCTCTCTCTCTCTCTCTCTCTCTCTCTCTCTCTCTCTCTCTCTCTCTCTCTCTCTCTCTCTCTCTCTCTCTCTCTCTCTCCTTCATTTTGAAATGAATGGCTCCAAAAAGACTTACATGTGTCAACCTTATTCTAATGAGGGCTCTCCACTTTCCTTGAATTTTGGGAGCCTGTTCAAGCCCAGGAACTGTTGGCAATTCTGCACTACCTCATTATGTCTTCTTCACTCTAATTCTCCCAATTCTTACCCAAACTACTATTACAGTACTCTTACCCTCCTCACCCCTCAATCCTCATTCATCTTCTCCACATGCTCAAACTGCCTCAACTACTCCATTCTCATCACAATACACAAAATATTTAGCAGGAGACACTGAAGTAACCAATATCTATCCTAACTTCCTAATAATGAGCTGTTAATCTTTGGTTTCTTGGCTAAGAGACAAAGTTAGTCTGGGTAGGTATACATAGTGATTTTATTAACTCCTTATTTATGAATGTCCATGATAGGGAAAAAATAAAGAATTATGTAGAAATGTAGATATTATGGAGCTTACTAATGTCAGGATACTAACCATAACAATAACTTTACCAACATGTACGTACTTCTTTTATGGTCTCCCTGTTTGTGGTCACCAGAGGCCCCATGACTGGGGTCATGTCTTGCAGTGCGTGATTGGCAGTGATTTTCTGTTCATCCTCTAAATGAAACATGAAAAACCTGATTTTCATTGTTTATTTTGGCAAATGTATCTTAATTATCCTTCCTATGTATTTCCACATCTGTTATTCATCATTCCCTACACTAATATTTCTCATTGATGGCTTCACTGCTTCATAACTGAAGTGTCAAAGTTATTATTTCAGTTACATATTTCTTGACTTATATGATGACCAATTACTGTAACTTTTAGATAAAATAATGTATTTTGTTTTTGTTGCCATGTACATACCTTTGCTGGCTGGCTGTCTAGAGTAACTGCAATGAGGAAGGAAAGACTAGTTGTAAACACTTACTGCTATCATGAATACTGGTTATTGTAGTAATATATTTTCTTGGCAATATGAAACCCTTCTACATTGCAGATGTTGGCAAAACTGCCATAAACATTATTCAGTGATGTCCAACATATGCTTATTAATTTTTCATATCTTTAAATATGTCTGGGTCCCATCCAATATTCTATTCTGTTCATCACATTTAACTTCTCACACTGGCCAGGTAAGGTGCCAAGTTTAAATATTAGAAAACAGTCAGAAGAGGAGTGCACTGCACCACTGGTTCTGTGTAGCCTGCAAAATTAGGTTTGGGAGTAATGAAAATCAGTACTTTGGATTTATGAAGATGACAATCAGAGATTAGACAATGGAATGTGGGTATGTCAGTACATAAGAGAGCTTGGAATGATGAGCAGTAAAAATCAATCTTCTGGGAAACATATGATATGTTACTTTGAACATTAAGTACTAGAGGATGTATGGAAGACACTGCTGTCACCTGATCCCTTGATTGAGCCATCACCCCTGGGCATGTCTTGCACTCGCTGATATCCCCAGTTTGGAATGTGGAGTGATTTTTTACCTATTTTCCATTTTCAAAAATTTCCCCCCTACAATAAAGTAATGAAACAAATTTTGACTCCTTGATAGTGCTGTCAGTAGACCGATAGATATAAAATCTATTTTTTTTCTAAATGTTTAAATTTTGGCATTTTCCCCAAATTTTTATATTTCTGGATTTCTGTATATTTCAGCTATAAATGTTTACGAAAATCACTGCTTTTATAATACATCTTAACCCATTGACTTTGGATTTCCTACAAGAAGACCTCACCAAGCTACAGGAATGGATAAAAAAGTGGCTGCTACAATTCAATGAAGAAAAATGTTAAGTCATGCAACTTCATCATCATCATCATAATTTCATTTAATGTCTGTTTTCACTCATCCTGCGTGGTTGGATGCTTTATGGCTCTCCTCCATTCTACTCTGTCTTCTGCCCATTGCTCATCCAATCCCATCAATGCCAAGTCTTCCTGTATACACCTTCTCCACGTTTTCCTAGGTCTACCAACTGGTCTCCTTACTTTAACCTTCAATCTCTCCTAACTCCCAGCACTGTATTCTCCCCTGCTTTCTTTACATGTGGATGACTATAATCATTACCCGGGGTTAGGGACTTTTCTGGCCATGACAACAGTAGTCATTGCCTGGGGTTAAGAAGGTAGATGATCAAAGCAAGTAGAGAAAGTAGAGAAAAAAGCTTTAATGGCAGACAATTGTATGGAAAATATCAATCCTCATTTCATTTGTTGTTTTAGGAGGTGACTTAATGGATTCAGATTTTGTATTGCGGGAGGTAGTGGTTGGAGACTTGACCCTCCAAAATAGTTTAATTTTGATGGAACATTCATCAAAATGATTGCATGATTTTCCTTGAATTCACAGTGGGGTAAAGATATAAAGTAACAATACACTGTATGAAGAATGGAACTTACCAAAGGTATGCCAGCAGTCCAAAGAGGGGGAAGATCAATAACAGCAGCAGCAACAACAGCAGAGGGTCATATGAACTTATATCCGTGGGCTCCACAACCACCCCTCCATCCAGTATCACAAAGGAGTAGGTTTTCTCTCCTGGAAAATATTATAAACAGTTAGTTTCTCATCTGCTCTCATTCTATTTAAATGGAACTTATTTCAAGGAATGGATGAAGTCTCCATCTTTATTATAGTAAAAGTACATTAATCAAAATCCCAAATGTTAGAATATCCCAGATCCAAAAGTTCTGCTGGCTGAAAAAAAAAAAAAAATAAATAAAATAAAAAAATAAAATAAAAATAAAATAAAAATAAATGAATAAAATCACCCATTAAAGCCAATCTTTATATTGTGCAATGTCAGTAGATGCAGAATCTGTACGTGACTGCAATGGTGTTCTAAAAAAAAAAAAAAAAGGTAATAGCTGGAGGAGGAGGAGGAGGAGGAGAGTAGGAGGAAGGGAGGAGGAGGGGGGAGGAGGAGGAAGAGGATGAGGAGGAGAAGGAGGAGATGGAGGGAAGAGGAGGAGAAGGAGGAGGATTGCATAATGCCTTTTTTAATTGGAATTTTCTTGCTTTTCCTGTGGACTCCAATGGTTGCCCTGTCTTTCTACATAACTCCTAACACAACGATTCATCTGCACCACGTCTCCTGAGTGCCGTATGATTGTTGAAGTCAAATCCTTTTCAGCCCATGCAGTGTCTGGGTAGAGAAACAGGTCATGACAGGTTGTGTTTTTTTCGCATTGGTTTTATCTGCCTCAAAAAATCTCCAGAAAATTAAAAGTCCATTGGGGTATATATTATCGTGTGATTACTCGAAGTGTTGCTTCCTTGTGATTCTTATTTCCATCATTTTCCCCTGTCTCAGAGGTCAAGATGTCATACAAAAAAATCAGAAATATATTTATAGTTTTTTTATGCTCTTATTATGCCTCTTTTACACGTTTTCCTCATGTATATAGTAAATATGATAAATACATATCTCTCTACATAACAAATACATAGAAATATATGAAAAAAAATGTAACATAAAATGTCTGGATGTTCAGTCGGCAACAGCGGACGGCGCAAGGTGGAGTTTACGCTGCTGCAAGGCTGAAATAACACAATGCTGTCTCCAATCACCAGTTCTCATTTCCAGTCATTATGAACTATAGGTGAATGGGGGGAAGCTGGATGAGGAAGAACATTTCTGTTATTTGGGAGATGTTCGGGACTGTGAGGCAGGAGTGGAGAGGACAGTGAAAGCGAGAGTGGCGGCAACGTGGTTAAAGGGGAAGGAGGTGGCTAGTCTGCTTGTGAATTGTAGCATTCCTGTAAAGAGCAGAGCAGCTGGGGTGTACCAGTGAGATGCCTTCTGTTTTGAACACAGATCGGCTCTAGATCATTGGCCCGGATCTGAATCTGACTGGATTCGCTCTGGGTAAATAGAATGCAGAGCGACAGATCAAAACACACACACACACACACACACACACACACACACACACACACACACACACCACTCCGGTAGCTCAATCGGTTACAGCACCGCGCTGCAAAGCTTCACTGCCAAACAGCTGGTGGTTGGAGCCCCGCTCAGGCCGGATTCTTTCCGTTGACTAGGAGTGGTTACTGTCCCCCCTTGAGCAAGGGGGATGGGGTGTGTGGTGTGTGAGGTCCTGGTAGTACCCAGAGATCGACGATAATGAGCACTTGCTCACGTCGGTGTGGCCTAGCTGTTTATCTCCCACAATTCCGTTGTGTAATACTTCTATTTTACATCTTTACTGCCTACAAAACCCTTTTTGCAACATCATCTTATCTTATTATATATTCTTCACTCATTATGGGAGGCGCTCTTGAGTTCCATACTTGAAATAAAGTCGGAGGAGAGGCCGAGTGTAACCGCATGAGAGCTGGACGTGGGTGTCGTCTGCTACAACCCACCTCGGCCTCTGGATCAGGCAGATCAGGATCAGGATCACCCAGATCATGAGAATCCAGATCTCAGTGGTAAATAGAACACGGGTTCTCCAGCCAGATCAGTGATCTAAATCGGATCCTTATAAATAGAAGAACATGAAGAAGAGCAGAAACATGGGCTCTAACTAGAAAACTGATGGAGGTATTGAGAGCAAGTGATCGCAGAATGTTGAGGTATATGGCGGGGATCAGGTGACAAGATATGGTGTCCAGTGCAGATGTAGCTAACAGATGTGGAGTAGAGGACCTGGAAACAGTGCTCAGAAGGGAAAGACTCCAATGGCTTGGACATGTGAAGAGAGGAGGGGAGGATACAGTGCTGGAAGTTTTGGAGAGATTAGAAGTAGAAGGAAGGAGACCAGTTGGTAGACCTAGGAAAACGTGGAGAAGGTGTAGGAAGACTTGGCATTGATGGGATTGGATGAGCATCTTGCAGAAGACAGTAGAATGAAGGAGAACCATATATTAAGCGTCCAACCGTTCAGGAAGAGTGAAAACGGACGTTGAACGAAATGATGATGATGAAAATCTATATTCAAGGCTTTACTCATTATATTTTCAAGTAGTAAAACTGTATACAGTATGTAGACATAGGAAAAAAGCACTCACAAAATATGCTTGAAATTTTGCAACAGAATTACACTTACCTGAATTTTCTCAATAACTATGCATATATATGAAAAACACTGCCTTTATGAGTTCCCAGTATCTTCCTCAATACTCCTGCATTAATGAATTAAAGATAAAACAACATAAATGACTGCAGCATAACTGTTTAGAAGGGCAAAGGTATAGGTACGTACTAAACACTTCCTTTAGAGGTATGTACTTGTACGTAGTAAACACTGTACGGGTTAATAATCAATGAAATCCATGCATTTGGGTTTGATACAATCAGTAGGTATTTTTACAAATTGGTTAATAAGGTGGATATGGTCAGTTAAGTCTGTGAAAATAAGAGGGTTACTCTGTACAAATTGCATCAGTTACTCACCGAGCAACTCATTCACCACCATGAGGCCAATGATGTAAGTCTGGCCTAACTTTAAGGGACAGTTGAGAAAGTCACCGTATTTTTGGCCATCTCCCAGCACAAACTCCTTACCAGCCTGCAACACAGAAAATGATGTATCAGGCATGGCAAAATACCAATAACTCCTCACCACACGGCAACATATAAAAAGACAAGCAGACAGATATCAGTGTACCAAATGCTTCAAATACACATTTGTCATCTATGTCAACATAAAATGATTCACATACATGAAGAGGACGTGTCCTATGTAGGGCAAGATGAAGAGAGGGTTAGTTAATTACATAACTGTAGGCAAAATGCTAAAAAGAAATATATCATATGTCAGAGTAGCCCATGAAAGAGCATATCATTATGCAGACTTGGAAAAAACAACAACAAAAAAGCAAAAAGTGTAATTTTAAAAAGTGACATATTGATAAAAAAGGTAATCTCTCAAGAGAAAAGCTACATGAAGCACAAATGAATAGCAAACACTATGGTTAAGTGACTGAAGAATACATGTTTTATTGCAGCCTTAACACTGACTTAACTAATGGGTAATGTGGAAGTAAAGAATAACAACCATTAACAAACTCGTAGCATAGTTCATAACAACGGTGAGCCTGGCCAAGAAGTCTTATGGCGGATTGGCCTGGCCCACGGTGTTATGGACTCGCTCAACACCAGTATATGGCATTGTTGATACCTGTGCAGAAGAACAAAGATCCGGATCTTCAAGTCCCTTGTGCTCCCTGTCTTACTCTATAGTTGTGAGACATGGACACTAAATGGGGACTTGGAGAGGTGGATTGATGCCTTTGGTAATAAATGTCTACGCAGAATCATGGGATATCGCTGGAATGACATTTTTTTTTTTTACGTCACAGCCTATTGCGCCGTTAGGATTTTTCACTGGTGGGGCCTGATGGTTACCCCAGCCCGTTGTGGTGCAGGCAAATGTTTATAGTGGCGCCATCTTGTTTTGGCTCATACTGCCCCCCGGAGCTCATCTTTGAGCCTCTCTTTGGAGAGGTAATCTAGAATCCGGGTTGATAGGTTGTCTTCAGGGCAGCATGTGGGTAGTCTTTGGCCACTCGTCGGTGACTGAAAAATCCCAGCTGTATGGCAGCAAGGATTCGAACCTGTGTCCCTCCTGGATCTCCTGGACATGGCGCCGGCACGCTAACGACTTAGCCGCCGCATCCCCATCGACTACTCTGTGAGATTGATTCGACATATATTACCTGCATAGTCCGTCAACGCCAACTCCGGCTATACGGGCACGTGGCATGTTACCCTGAAGCTGACCCTGCTCATTGGGTTTTCTCTGTAAGAGACAATCCTGAATGGAGGAGGCCAAGGGGACGCCCATGGAGTTCGTGACTTGAGCAAGTCGATAGATCCTGTCAGGAGGTACTTGGGTCGGACAGGGGGCCTGAAGGGGGCCTGAATGGAGACTTGCCCGGAGGGACCCCCGTGCTTGGCGTCGTAGGGTGGGCGAGGCGAAGCGCCCCCCGGCGTATGCCCCCACTGATTGATTGATTGGCCTGGATGTGGCTATTCTTAAAAAAAAAAGAAACTTTGTGATCCGGGGCTATTCATAAAACATTCGGGGCTATAGCCCCGAAAGCCCAGGCCTTACTACGCCACTGTGGTCACCAAAGCAAAGTTGCACAATAACGGGGCTCAGCCTTTCTGTTAAGACAAGGGGTTGGAGTTCAGTGCTGTTGATGTCACTGTCTTCAGCACTAACACCACTTTTGAAACTTGAAAAAGTCAGTTTCAGCTCTCTCCCAATTGTGCTCACACTGAGAGCTCTTTTGGGAGCAAGAGGAGGCTTATGAGAGTCAAGGTCACTGTCTGTGGACACTTGGGTGTGGAATCATACGCGAAAGACAAAAAACTCTCCTGTCATTGTTACAGTCACAGAAACACTGAGAATGGCATAGCTATGTTGTGTGGCAGCCTATGAGTTACGCTGACCCATAAAAGCCCACGCAAACTTCAAAAATACGGCAGAAAAAGGCAGATCTAATAAAAAAAAATCAATCAAAATTTGTACCTTCGGTGTATACCGCATAGGGGTAACTTTCTGGCATAGTTTAAGTGAAAAAGGTGTGCATTATATACCGCAAAATACGGTATATGATAAGTGTAACTGCTAATTCTTAATGAAGTTATTTATAAAGAAATCCTGCACAAGTATTGAGAGCCTCAGACCATTTCATAAGCATCCTTTGACTGTTTACTTTAATAAACATAATATCGTGATTTGATGAAAATGATAAAAAAAAGTATGAAAGAAAAGAGCGGAGCATAAATAAGATTTTCCTTTTTTCATCACTCTACACCACTGTACCTCATTCAGTTCTGCAGCAATCCACACCTGCGCCTTGCACTGGTCTTCACCCAGCGAAGAATGCCTCTTCTTCCTTGTCTGCCGCTGCTGTGTCTCAAACAGTCTGATGATCTCCTCAGTCAAGTTAAAGTTTTGGTTTTGGGGTTCTTGCTGAACAAACACAACAAGGGACCTGGGAAAAATATCCATGAAAAAAGATACAATAATTTCTGAATAATCTAGTTTTCTTATATAAATTAAAAGATGTTTACACATATTGCATGAATATATATATATATATATATATATATATATATATATATATATATATATATATATATATATATATATATATATATATATATATATATATATATATATATATATATATATATATATATATAAACTTCTCTACTCAGATATTTTCAGAGACTGTGACTGAAAATCATTCTTGCAACTATTTATAAATAGCTTATATTCCTTTTTTTTTTTATAGCGTGGAACAATTTCAAAATGGCTCTTAATCCTTCTTTTCTTCTATGCAACAATTTAGAATAAACCCATAAAAATCCCTGATAAAGTTAACAGAAGCTAACTGTTACTACTACTACTACTTTTATTATTACTACTACTGCTACCATTACTATTACTGCTACTACTATTACTACTACTACTATTACTACTACTACCACTACTACTACTACTGCTACTACTACTACTACTCCTTTAAGTTTTACTACTACTACTACTACTACTACCATTACTACTGTAATGCCCTTAATTTCACATCACTAGAACTCTACATGAACAAAGTGTGTAACGAAATACATGAGGAATTAATCCAGACAAGAAAAGGCTTTGCCGGGGATTGAACTCGTGACCAGCGAGACGGGAAAGCTACTCCTTAACCATTTGGCCTAAGAGGTACCCCACTTGCAGAGTGACTTATGGGAGGCTTGCCCATAACGCAAGTCAGCTGCACTACAATACTTCTGCTACTACTACTACTACTATACTACTACTACTACCACTACTACTACTACTACTACTACTACTACTACAACTACTACTACTACAGGTTGAGAATCCTTTATCTGAAATTCCAAAATCCCAAAACCACCAAAATCTGAAAGTTTTTTTAATGCTGACATGACGCACTTTTTTTTATTTATTTTACTTATTTATTTATTCATTTTTTGTCGCCACCTCACGGGTGGGGACGGGCTATATGGGGGCTGTTAGGGTCAAGTGCGTACGTCCCTCCGAGGAGGGACCACAGACCCTTGCCGGGTGACAGCTCATGAAGGGGATGGGAGAATGCCGATAGACCGACTCTATCGGCTGACGTCAGCCTAGCCAACCAAGTAAGTCTTTCGACGAGGACTGGCGTGTCACTTTGTACAAGTCGAAAACGTGAACGTAGGTTACCTTTGTTCGCCGCAAGACGAGAGTGCTCAAAGCGGAAAACAATGGGAATAGTCTCAGTTAGGGTTGCCACCTTGAGCTAAAAAAAATAAGGAACGCAACATCCCATTCGCCAATACAGAACGAATCCATATTTTAAGGAACGGATAGCACAACCCTAAAATTTCTATAGCCTGCCATGACTGACAGCCACTGCCCGCTGCTGGTGAAGGCAAGGGGGAAGGAACGTTACGACGCACATTTTACACGTATTTCAGGATGACCCTTAATTGACAAACATAATTTTATGGACTGGTTTTGTGGCTCACCAAAACTGCGGTCATTACAGTTTTAAAATATTGAATTTTATCTGCTTAACCATTCAGACAGCCACATACGGAACAAATGGCATTTGTAGTTATATTTGATTAGTTTAAATTTGCTCGGCACGCACGCAGTGTGTGGCGGTGGCCCAGCGCAGGATGGGACGAGGCGGCAGCGGTCCACTATTCGCGGGTCGGTGTTGTGAGAAATACCTCTTCGCAAAAATACGTCGCTCTGCTGTTCAATACGCATGCACAGTGGGGGAATAAACAGCAGGAAAAACATTGAATGGGCTGGTTGTGTTCTAGTTTGTCCACTTGTGATATCTGTGAGCAGTGAGTGAAATATAAAACAGTAAGCAAGCTGAACCTCTCTGTGAATTATTTTGCGGCTGTGGTGGTGGGCGGCGGCAGGTGCACAACAGGCAATTGAAAAGTCAATCATTTAGGGATTTCCAGAGAAAAATACTACCTCCATAATAAACAGCATCATATCTTGTCCACAGATAAGCAGTCAGCATCTTGAAATTAGTAGGCGTAGCCTCTTGTGAATAATCCCCTATTTCAGCTTTCATTTTATTTGAATTTAAATAAAAATATTCTGAAATCCGAAAAAATCCAAAATCCGAAACACTTTCGCTCCCAGGAATTTCAGGTAAGGGATTCTCAACCTGTATTACTACTCCTGCTACTACTACAACTACAATTACTACTACTATTTTGACTACTACTACTGCTACTAAAACAACTACTACTACTATTAATAATATTAACTATAATAAATTCAATAATATTTATAATAATTATATCAATAACCATAATAATTATACTGGTTATAATAATAAATAAGATAATGATAGTAGATTTAATGAAAATAATAATAAAAATAATAACTAAAAATAGCAACAAGAAGGATAATAACAACTCAAAATAATAACATGATAGTAATCATAATCAGTATAATAACAAAAATATCAATAAGACTATATAATCCCTATAGTGTAATGTATGTGGCTGATATGGGGAGCCAAAGTCCTGACCATTGTGCACATGGGAACACATGGTGATCACTCATGGCCACAGTTGGGCGAAAAATACGCTGTTTCATCACCTCACTGTGGAGAAAATGATACCTAGGAAGCTAGTTGTCTTTGAATATCGCATATCATGACACATATCATAATTGTACTGCTTCAGTAGTTTATCTAATTTTAAGAGGAAATCACCACAATTTGAGCAAAAAACACCAAGACAGTGGACAGGGCAACTGTCAGATCCACCTGGCCTGAAAGGATTGATTGATTGATTGATAGTGCTATGGAGAGCTTTCCTTATTTACTTTTTGCCTTTGACTGATGTAGTTTCTGAAAAAAAAAAAAAAAAAAAAAAAAAAATGCTAATCATTCAAAAATATTTTAACGAAATCTCTGAATTTTACAGGGACAGTATATAAACAAGTAGACTTACCTGTTCCCATCTTGATCGTGGGTGATGACAGGAAGGCGGAGAGTGACAGTAGAATTAGTCTTCTTGAGAATGCTGGGGGCGGCAGGGGGGGGGATGGGCAAAGGCTTTGTGGCCACAGGTTGCCTCCAGCGCTCACCGCAGAACTTGTTATTACAGCAGTATGCTTCTGCCTCATATTTTTTTCCTTGCTCCAACCCATCAAACTAGAAGGGATTAATTTTTAGCATGATAAAGAAATATACACAATGAAGGTAGGATGGGGCAAAAGTAAAATATAATCACCGATAACTTTATGGAAAGATATTTGGAAGGGCAGTCGAGTGACACAAAAGTTGTCGCAGGGTTAATGGTGGATCAGAATTGTAAAGACAGCATGAGAGAGAAGATCCAGAGACCAGTGCGCCCTTCTCTTGGTATTGCGCCTTTCACTATTGCCATTCACTGCTATCATGCACATCCATAAAGCTGCCATCCTTGTGCTATCATGCACCTGGAATGCGATATCATGCACACAAAACCTGGGTGCGTTAATTGGGGGATTTGAGTCACCCGGGCCATGCGGTACACAGCAGTTGATTAATTTTTGGTGCTACATCATCAACCATCCTTGCTCACTGTTTGGTTAACGCTCCTGCTATTCTCCTGCTTCCTCAGTCAAGCGGGCATCTCTGCATGAACAACAGTGAAAGCTGCCTTGCGCTTGGTTGGTGAAACAACCACCACATGTGCAACGTTATGCAACAAAGCGAACAAGATGGTGTTGATCTGTGTTTGTAAACAAAGGAGGCGTTGTAGCTATGTGGGTGTGGCCAGTGGGTGCAGCCCCTGCTGCATCTTCTTACATTCTATGAATGTTTTATTGACTACCAATGCTGTTTGTGGTAAACAGTCCCCTATAAGAGCAGCTAAGGGAATATTGTGAGGGAGGTGTTGTTGGTAGCCATTTTTGTAGCAATCAGCTTACTGACTGTCCAGTTTGGACCATCCCTCAGTTGCGGTGAGTTGTGCGGCTAACAAGTGAACTGAACCTGTTTTTGTGTGATAACAATGGCTGAGCAGCGGTGCAGGAATCCCTTAACTATCACTGAGCATAATAAAGTGGCATTGTAAGTGTTTTAATAAATATACTATGCACTGGAGGCCACCAATTCAAGATCCTGATGCAGCACACAGAAATGGAAGCTCGTAGGCGATTTTTCTCTTGTCGGGTGATTCAGCGTTGGAACTCCTTGCCCTCTGATGTGGTTAATGCTCCAAGCCTGTCAACTTTTAAGTCTAAGCTACAACTACTTCTGAGTGCTGAGCTCTCCTCCTTTTATTTACCCTTTGCTAACTGTACCTTCTATAACTTTTAATTCTACTGTTCAAGTCTGTCATTACGTAAAGCTGAAGTTTATTTTAATTGGAAGACACACTCAACCAGTCACTATGTCAATTGTATCTATAATGCTGCCTGCTCGCCTGACTGGAGTGTCTGACTATTACTTTTGGGCCTTGCCTTCCCCGCCCAGTCTAGGCTGGTTGCCGGTTGGTATGGCCCTACCAGGTGAGAATACCAGGGACAGTGTTTGGTGGGAAAATATGTCCAAAGAGAGGTATCACAAAATGTAGGAAAATCAGCTGACCAATAACCAAATGAATTATTCCCATCGATTCTTATATTCAGCTAACAGGCATTTCTGCTATCATGCGCAATTTCGTAACCAATTAGGCATGATAGCTGGGGTATGGGTGTAGTTATGTGAGTTTGGTAAAGGTAAAGTCAGGGGCATACACGCTATAGTTCCATGTGGCCTCGGTGCTCATTGCTGTCGCATTGGCCCTTGAACCTGTTGTGGGAGGAGTCATACATCACGGCAGCTATTATAAATAAAATTAGCCTCTGACACTAACAGGCAGGGGCCGTCCATAAGACCCCTCAAGAAAGCCCACATACACTACAGGCAGCACATAAAAAAAAAAGTAAATTCGAGCCCCAGATCGGTGCCATTATTTTGAATGCCGGATAAACATGTTCTACTACGGTAATAATATAGTGTTAAAAACACAAAGATCGCACACTATAGCACAAACATTAGCGGACACGAGCGCGCTGGTGCTACCTCTGTGACTGTACAACACAGACTGAAGGCGGCATCACACTGGGCATTTTCCTCCATCTGTTGTAGCTAGGAGCAACCGCAGTTGCCCGTGCACCCAACCAGGAGCAAGTTTGTTTACGTTGCGGATACAGGCAACCAACCTTGGTCGTGTGTGATGCACACCCAGAAAAGTTGGAGTTTGCCGGTTGATCTTTGGGGAGGTGGCATCATTAACATTTCAGTAACACTCAGCTATGCAGAAGTCTAGATCTTTTAGCATATTTTTTTCAATATTCATCCTCACCTCAGCTCAACTCATTCAGACAGAGGAAGAGACCCTGCACCCTTCCCCGGGCATTACACTGGTGGCTTATGCGGTGTGATGTTTCCACATAGGGTGCCTGCAGAAGCTCAATCCCTGTGTAACTCAGCCTTCCTCCCCTGCCTCCCCTCAAGTAAAAACACCCAACACCACATAAAATATGAAGAGCGCCATGCAGCTCTCATTGTGCACATCCAAATGCTATTGTTTATTCTACATTTTAATTTTCATTGCAGAATTGGATAGTTCAGTGCACTGCTTTTGTCTATTTTTGGGTCTTTGTTGATTTTTTCCCCAGATTTGGCTGGATTCAACTGAAAAAAAGCTAAAATAGACCCTCGGGATGTCCAGACTATTGGATGCCAGATTATTAGACTTTTACTGTAGTTAGCTTGCAAAGTAACACTTAGATATTGGGCAAAACTATTTAGCATATGTACATAATATCTTATTAAAGAGGAGAAAACATTTTCTGTAAAGTTTTGAATTATAATGAATTAAAAAGCATTTGTATTAAAACAAATATGAATTTTGATATTTTACCATAAAGTTCAAAGTTTGAGAATCCAGGTTCAGAATGTCATTGCATTCCTCTTTGGAGGGAGTGAAGGTGATACAGCAGTTCCTGAGTGTTCCACCATGGTAGCTGGGCAGTTCTAAGGTCAAGTTAAGCTGTTGGTCTCCCTTTCCAGCTGTGGTGACATTTGGGGGACCAGGCTCTAAAGAACAAGAGATCGAGGTTATCCTCAGCATGGTTTATAAATATAGCCCCCCCCCCCCAAAAAAAATATATGAGGTTACTGTTCTAATAGCTCAAATTGAAAACAAGTTGCAAGAGGTAACATATATACGCAATCTGCACTTTGTGTATTTTTGTATCTCCTGATTCCCACTTCACTACTCTACCCTCACACGACCTCTGTGTGTCATGAAACACACAAGAAATTAATCCAGACACAGGAAGGGTTTTACTAGTGCAGAGGATCGAACCACTGGTCTCAAATATAACTGGATTGATAAACTCCGTGCAAATCTTGAGTCCCGCAGCCGCCATCTTTAAATTTCCATAGACCGAGGTATTTATATAAAAATTCTGGCATCAACGCTTGCTGAGTGGCAGTACGATGCGATAAAGCACTTCCTTACGAATTTATTGAATTTTCCAATGCCCTAACTACTAGCTTTTCATTTGTTTTCGTCACCAGTCTCCATATGTTGGACAAAACAAAGCTTTTTCGAGTTATTTGACAGTTAAATCCTCTATACAGAATATGTGTTTTGTTTCAAAGTACTATTTCATTGGATTAGGAAAGAACAAATGCTAGAGTTCACTAAAAATGACCACAAAAATAATGTCTTCATGTAACATTAATCTTTGTTGCCCATTTAAATGATTGTCAATATTCTAAATCTATGATATAAAAGAGGATCAGTATAACGGGTAACTACAGCATGTTACACTAACTAGCTAATTACACGTAGTTGGGACTGAGTTGTGTGAAACAGTCACAGTGTTGACCACGGTGAAGATTTTGTGTGAATTACAAATGCAGTCGACCTTGTTTTCATTGGATTGGAAAAGGTTAATGTTATAATTTACAAAAAGAAAGAAAAAAAAAAAATAATATTACTGCATGTAATTAGCTAGTTAGTGTAACATGCTTTATTTTATTATTAGTTACCCATTTAAATGTTTTCTTTTTTAAATCTAAGATTTAGAATATTGATAATGTAATCTTTTTAATGGGCGACCAAAAGAAATGTTACACGCAGACATTATTTTCGTGGTCTTTTTTTAGTAAACCCCAGCACTTGTTCTTTCCCAATCCAATGAAATAGTACTTTGTAACAAACACATATCAAATATGGTATCTAGAGAATGTAATGGTTAAATAATGCAAAAACATGTTGATTTGTGCAACATATTGAGACAGGTAATGAGTGTTTTTTCACATAAACAAATAAAAAGCTAGTAGTTAGGGCATTGAAAAATTCAATAAATTTGTAAAGAAGTGCTTTATCACATCCTACTTCCACTCATCAAGCTCTGATGCCGGAATTTTTACATAATTACCTCAGCTTTGGGAATTCAAAGATGGCGGTTGTGCACTTTAAAGATTACTACCTGGCTAGCACAGAGAAAGCCAACTCATTTATATTAGTGATCAGTGGATCGAACCCGCTACCGGTGAGATAGGAAAGCCACTTAACCAGTCAGCCAAAGAGGTATACCCCCACTCACAAAGTGTGTTTGGGAGGCTTTCCCCTCAGGTGGGTCAGGCACTACATTTTCATTTTGCCATAAAACAGTAAACTGAACATATAACAGCGGCACTGTAATCATCACTGTATTATGATGCGTTATGACCCGTGCGCTGATTTTAACAGTGAGTGTGAAGAGGGTATTTGAATCCACAGCCCTTTACAGCTCTTTAATTATAATTATTTGTGAGTCTTCATTGTGGGATGTTTTAAAGATTTATGGTGTGGGAGGAAAACTGCTTAGTGCAATAAAGTCTTTCTATGAGGATGCATCTGCATGTGTCAAAATTACTGGAGAAACAAGTGAACATTTTGAGATAAAAGTGGGCTTAAGACAAGGGTGCGTCATGTCACCATGGTTATTCAATATTTATATGGATGGTGTTATTAGATAAATTAAGGGCAAAGTTGGAGAAGTTGGAGTAAGACTGTTCGCTGAGGGAAGGAAGTGGGTACTGAATTCGATACTGTTTGCTGATGACACGGTGCTCATTGCAGAAAATGAAAGTGACCTACAAGATTTGGTCAGTGTTTTTGATAGTGTCTGTAATAGGAGAAAGCTGAAAGTAAATGTCAACAAAAGTAAGGTAATGGTTTGTGAGCAAAAAAGAATGCAAAATAATTTTGAATGGTGAAGAAATGGAGGTCAATGAGTTTAAGTACCTTGGATCAGTTACGTGTAAGCATGGTGGTATGGAGGGAGAGATAAGAGAAAGGGCATTGCAAGGAAGAAGGGTGGTAGGGTCTTTGGGATGAATCATGAATGGCAGAAGTGTGAGCATGGAGGTAAAGAGGGATTTGAGAAATGCAATAATAGTACCAACCCTCACATATGCAAGTGAAACTTGGGCCTGGAATGAAAGTCAGAGGTCTAGAGTGCAGGCAGTGGAAATGAGTTATTTGAGGAGTGCTTGTGGTGTGAGTAGAATGGATGGAATGAGTAATGAAAGTGTGTACGAGCATTTTGGAATGTGTTACAGGGGTGAAGGGAAGAAGTGTGGAGTGGTGGAAGAAGTGAAGAGATAGACCTTAAAGTGGTTTGGCCACAAGGAGTGAATGGAGGAGAGTAAGATGACCAGAAGGGTGTATGTGAGTGAGATAGAGGGAGGGAATGCTAGAGGACGACCTCCAGTGAAATGGAGGGATAGGGTGCAAGAGTACATTGGGGAGAGGGGGGAAAGATCTTTGAGAAACTTTAAGCAGGCAAGGAGGGAGTGTCTAGACAGAGAAAGTTGGAAGCTCTTCTGCCGTGGCCATCCCCTGGTGGGAGCTCCTAGGAGCAGGCGTCGATGAAATGATGAATGATGATGATCTTCATGAAAATACTTTAGGAGAGGTCTGTCACAGGGCTACAGAGTCTATTTACATGATATATTTAACTTTACTTATATTTTCAAAAATATTAGTAATTGAAAAATAATGGTAATGTGACTACTCCAGTACTTTAAATTAATGTCTGCATATACTTTCAGGGGAAAATGTAGATGAGACATGCAAAGTAACATTACAACAAACATATTAGGTCCATTCTGCCATAGCTCCATTACACTTTTAATGGGAGTCACTAAAAGAAAAAAGTTTTGGAAACATACAAAAAAACACAAGTATCTGATGTAACCCAGACATTTTGTGATTTTTGTTTTGCTCGTAAATCAAAATGCTCATAAACTAAGGCACTCATAAACCAAGGTATTACTGTGTTTGTCACAGAAAAAAGTGCATGCATTAACCAGATACATGTGATAACCAATGAAGGTTTCTCATACTCACCTATTTCTTCAAATTTGAATGTGAAGTTGTATCCATAATCAGTGCCACCATCATTTTTCTGTTCAATCTTAAAAAAAAGCATTTATTATACCTAACAGAAATCCCTAGTGAATCAAAATACTAAGTATACAATTCATTTATTTCTGTGAAGAAATTAAAGACTAAGAAGTATGACTTGAAAGTTAGCTTTCCACATTCATACTCTATGACAAGTAGTGCATGCTTCACCAACACTTTACTACTTACTTTATAATTATAAACATTCCCCGGCTCCAACCCTGTGATGTAGTGACAACGATTTGAAGCTGAAGTGCCACAAGACTGCAGTTTCTGCCATTCAGTCTCACTGGTCCCATTTCTTGCAAAACGCCACATTTTAATTTTCCCATTTGATGGACAAGGATCATTCCATTTCAGCTGAATAGCAGAGTCAGACAGGGAGATGTGGGTCACATTCACAATGGGAGGAGGCTCTGAGGAAGAAAACCAAAGTTAACCAGCTTGATGGTACTGAAAAGAAACCACTATGGTGATTCAGTGTTAAAATAAATTATCTGAGACTGAGGGTGAAGAAGGGTTCAGCAGTGAGAGGTTGGTATGAAAAGATGGAATGCATGAACAAGAGAATGCATCCAGACTTCCCTCCGATCCAGAAGCTCCAAGATGCATGCATAGGACTAACATAATAAATGAATGTATCATTTCACTGCTGCAGTTGTTTTCCTGCATGCAGAACAAGGTTGGTGTGATGTTATCTGGTAGTTTTGACTCCAACATATTCCAATAGTTCTGTATGTATAGGGCAAGGGAAAAATATTAACCAATATGTTCCAGTAATAAAATCAAACCAGCCTTGGTTTGGAAATATTCATCTCAGTTCAATATTTTTTTTCAGATGCTTCCTATTTTGCAAACTGCCCATGAGTGAGAGCCTTCATTTGTTCACTCTCTCTCTCTCTCTCTCTCTCTCTCTCTCTCTCTCTCTCTCTCCTAGTCTTTATGCTGCCCTTCTACTGAGTCCAGTGCATGTCTTTTAGCCAGTCCAGCTACTCAAGGTCAGCACCTGGTCACACACTTTGGTCAACACCTGTACTACTGCCAAACTGGTTTACTTGTTCCTGCTTTTCTTGCACTATGCTAAACAAGTTTGAGCACAATGTTTCTTTGCAGACCCCTAAGCCATGGGGTGTTTTTGTGTGTAAATAAGTCATTCCTGTGTTGCACCTGTGGGTAGCATGGGAATTGGGCATTCTAGGTAAAAACGTGTCCTCTCTCGCGAGAAGTCTTTCCTAGGAAAGAGGTCTGGTCAGTGCTTTTTGACAGACTATTCTGTCTCCTATATAATTAGCTTTTCAAAGCAGCTAGGTAGAGTACTCATAGACTTGCCTCCTCACCAGCGGTAGTCAACCCGTAGCCTTCCCAGCCAAGTGTGCCTCGACCTGCCCTGACTTATGGCCACTTACTCTGTACATTCTGCATGTTTCGTAATTAAGAAGAAAACATGCAAAACACACCAAAGCTTTTACTCATGCCTTGCCTTACCTTCAAGACATGCCATTGCAAGGATCAACATACTCATATTTTATCCAATATTGCATAACCATAATAGATTATCCTGCAATCTCAATCTGCAATGTATCACCAAACTGGTGATGGGTAAAGGTAAGTCTGGGTCCCTTTATGGTTGCCAACGACAGCAGGGGTGCATCATTTATGCTTAACACTCATTTTATCAGCGACAAATTGAGAAATGTTTGGAAAGCATAAATCTTGAAGTGCACCTCGTGTCACAATGCAGTTGAATAACAGATGATGAAAGATGTGGCGTGTTGGTCGTGGCACTCATTGAATGCTTTTGTTCTACACTGCTATATATATACCTACTATATAGAACACAACACAAGGTCCAAGTTTCAAGGGAGGGAAATCTATGATGTCACTGAGCCTTTGCAATTTAAACTAAAATGTTTATCGGGTTGGTGAGAAGCGCTGTGGAGACTTACCTCTGGCATTTGTGGTGAAGTTCATGTTTCTTCTGTCTCCAGGCCCAATGTTGTTCCCCACTTCTGCAGTCACTTGATACGTCTCACCATGTAGATAGTCAGAAAAAGATGCGTTTGCTGTAGTGTCCGAGAGTTTAGTGAAATTTTTCAATGTGGTGAGAGGGTCTGAGCAGGCCAGTTTGGCATGAAGAGTGAAGGTGACTGTTGCATTTGGCCCATTGTAGTTTTCACAGCCACCAGACACATTGACGAAGCAGGTCAGAGTCTTCCCAGCATCAACACATTCAAGACTTGTAATGTTTACACTGGGCACTGACAAAAGAGAACCTCTGTGAGCATATTAAAAGCTATTAATATACCAAGATTTATGTTCTATAGTGTTACTACATACGTAGTACTTATTACCATTACAAATTAGAAAGACCTGTTAGAATGTGATATTATGAGACCCATTGCCTGTTACAGGAGGATGTGATGTGAGTTTAGTAAAATGTATCACATGAAGTAATTATGTGGTGATATAAAAGAAAATGAACAAGCATATTTTGATGCGCATGTACTTCATTCTTAAAACAATAGAATACATAGAGGATGTTCAAATATCTATATTATGTAAGAATTGTCGGTGTATTTAGGTCCATTTGTTTGAAAAAAACGTAGCAGGGCTTTGGCTGCCCTATATTACCCTCAGGGAGTGTGACCACCATGGAGCAGATGGGGCGCCTGCGGGCCTTGGGGGAGCTTGCCACCACACACACATTGTAGGCTGCGTGTTGCAACAAGGCGGTGGTATTGTACTCAAGTGTGGTGAGAAGGTGCTGGTGACGCCTCTCCGTGTCATTAACCCGGCAGTCATGGCGGTGTAAAAGCTATTGGGTTGAAAACATAATATGAGCTGGATAGGCTAAGCACCCTTTGTAAGAGCAAGCTTGAGGATCCAAATGAAACATAGAGATACTTGCTGACTACTACACCATGAAGGCACTGTGTGAGATAATAGTTTTGTTGGTCGTGAAGCATGAAAACCCATTTTTGGTGGACAAGGAAAGGCTAGTGTTCGTTGGATACCTAAGGGTCACCCTCCTCGATGGATGATCTCAGATGCAATTGCCAAAACACATACCTCATTTGGAAGCTTCGCCTTCCAAGCTACACGAGGTGAAAAAATAATAAAATGATCTTCAGGCGGGCAGGGTGATGAGCATTTGATCAGGCTTTAGGCATAGCAAACAGTACCATTTCAGTCTCAGCCTGGCTAACAGAGTGCCCAAAATAATGTGAGATGGTATGTCTGCAGTTAGGAAATGAAGACCAAGGTGGGAGGGAGAAACTGGTGCACTAGCATCCCTCGTCTAGAGAGGGTGGACTTTCGTCAATAGGTAGATCAGCCTTCGTCATTTGCACCCAAGCAGTTGGAAGTTGCCTACTCGGAGGGTCCGCCACGTAGCTTCAACTGATCAAAGTCCTTAGCCCAATAAGCCCTCTGCTGATCCATGTCTGACACAAGGCAACCTTTATCTAAACCTATCAATAGTGGTGTTCCGCAAGGCTCTGTCCTATCTCCCACTCTCTGTTGTTTATTGACAATCTTTCCAAAACAAACTGTCCTATCTATTCTTACGTCGACGACTCTAATCTGCACTACTTTTGATAGAAGACCCTCCCAACAGGAACTACATGATTCCAGGCTGGAGGCCGCAGAACCCTTAACCTCAGACCTTAGTTACCTTACTATCATTTCTGATTGAGCAGGAAGAACTTGGTGTCCTTCAACGCCTCAGAAACTCAATTTCTCCATCTGTCAACTCGACACAATCTTCCAAACACCTATCCCCTATTCTTCGATAACACTCAGAGTCCCCCTCTTCTACACTAAACATCCTCGGTCTATCCTTAACTCAAAATCTCAACTGGAAACCTCATATCTCCTCGTTTACTAAATCAGCTTCCTCAAAGTTGGGCGTTCTGTATCGTCTCCGCCAGTTTTTCTCCCCTGCACAGTTGCTATCCATATACAAGGGCCTTGTCCGCCCTCGTATGGAGCATGCATCTCATGTGAGGAGGGGGGGGGGGTCCACACACACACAGCTCTCTTGGACAGAGTAGAGTCAAAGGCTCTTCGTCTCATCAACTCACCTCCTCATACTGACAGTCTTCTACCTCTTAAATTCCGCCGCCATGTTGCATCTCTTTCTGTCTTCTATCGATATTTTCATACTAACTGCTTTTCTGAACTTGTTAACTGGATGCCTGCCCCCCCTCCCGCGACCCCGCTACACTCGACTTTCTACTCCAACTCATCGCTATGCTGTCCAAATCCCTTATGCAAAAGTTAATCAGCATCTTCATTCTTTCATCCCTTATACTGGTAAACTCTGGAAGAATCTTCCTTTGTCAGTAGTTTCTCCTATGACTTGAATTCTTTCAGGAGGAGAGTATCAGGACACCTCTCCTTCCGAAATTGACCTCTCTTTTGGCCACTCTTCTAAACTCTTTTTATAGGGACAGTGTTTTGCGGGATTTTTTTTCATTATTTCTCATTTCTCTTTTTATGCCCTTCAGCTGCTCCTTTCCTGTACACAAAAAAAAAAAAAAAAAAAAAAAAAAATCCACTCTTCATATAGGACCCACCTGAGAGGGAGGCCTGGAGCGGAGTTCTTCAGGAATCTTTAAGCAGGTCAAAGGTCATTTGTGTTAAAATGGCTCTCAACAGGCCCCCCGCTAGTTAGTAAGTAGTCCTCTGCGAGACTCCTGACATCTCTCTCTCCTTGTATTCCGCTCTAGTCCTAAGTGACAGAACCCTATATTGGTCTCAATTCCCAGCAAGCCCATGGCATTGTGACTTTTCTCACTGTTTCCCAGCGTCTCCTCGAAGGCAAAACCACTCCTTGATCTTGGGAGCTCTCCAATGCACACCTTTGAAGTCTGAAGTTTCACGTTTGAAGGTATCTCACAGTTCTACGGAGCTCTCAACGGTCTTGAGCACATTGGGCCGATTAAAGATTGTCACTGCATAATACTCATGGGCCAAAAGTCAAGTCCTTCAGTCTCTCGATATGAAACAGAGACGTAATCATACTGCAGTATTACATCTCGAGATTCTTCTTGACCTGACATGAAGCTTAAGTGATGCAACAATAAGCCTAAGGTCAATTCCAAAGAACTCTGCACCAAGTCAAGCTGTGTGCAGCTCAGGTCTCTGGCACCTAGGACCTGCAATTCTCAACTTCCTGGATCTTGCAAAATTCAGAAGGAGAGAGCTGTTGGTATTTCTGGTACCTAAACCATGGAGAACTAACACATAACTCAAAGCCAATTCTGCCAGTGCCAGTAGTAGCATTAAGTCCCCCAAGACAATGAATGTGTCTTGGGTGGGGGGGGAGGGGGCACTGGTCTAATACAGAGTTGAGTTTGACACAGAGCACCTCCTTCTCTGAAGTTTCACACATCGGTAGAAGCCTGCACTGCAACAAGAGACCGAGTGTGTAGCTACTTCAGCTTCACTTGCAATTTATGCTCACAAGAGAAGGATGAAATGCATATATAGGTACATAACCTTAAGAGAGAGCACGTACGACTTACCTCGTGGGAAATGAAGTAGTAGGTGTCCTTGTCAGTGGAGGCTTTCCAAGAGGCCGAGAATCCACGGTGGAGAGGGGTGAGACTGACATCAGGGGAGGGCATATCTGTCAAACAGAGGAGTGGGAAAGGTAGAGCAGAATGCCGATTTACAAAGATATGACAAAAGAGTAAACGCAGTGAACCATGAATATGGGTTCATTTGGATAATGATAAATGGTCTGTGATAACATGAATAAAATAGTACAACCAATGAAGCAAACAAAACATTTCTTTTCACTATCTGCAGTACATCACCAGCACTGATTTCTAAATCACCATTATGCTTGGACCTACTTCACTCTTCCTTCATCCTCTTGGTTACATGCAATACTCAGCCTCCCTCTCTCAGAGTGGTGTGCTGGCCACTTTGGTTTCACTCCCTGGCTGCTTATTCCTTTGGCATCATTTCTTTTGATCATTATTTCCTTTGTTTCATTACCTTAACTATACTATGACATCCTACTTTTCCATTCTACTTACCATTTTCTTTACCTCCTTGTAAATTTGTAAGTTTTGCTTTCTTTTGATCTATTATTTTCCTAAGTTCGTTTTTTCGTATAACTTTTTTGTGAATGCATTTTTACGTTCCTCTTATATTTCGCTTTAAAACCATTTCCCGTGGCTGGCATAGAAATACTCACCCAAGGCAGCATCACAGATCATCCGCTTCACAAGAGCATTTTTGTGTAGAAGACCACAACAGAAAATTCAATATATGGGCATAATTATATTACGCTACCCAGAAGTCAACCCAGCCCACCAGGTTGTATATCTGTACGAGACATCCAGTGTGATAAGAGGGCGCCCACAGTGCTCGTGGACTGAGCAGGTTGGTGGGTTCTGTCAGGTCTGCATGGAGACTTGTTCATAAGGATCCCCGGGATTGCGTTGTAGGGGGGAGGCGCAAAATGAGTGCTCTTATCCCTTTTACAGCTTAGTTATTGTTGACTTACGTAGTCATTCATAATGTCTTCTCCGAAATGTTTGTTTACCACTGGCCTTTATGACTCTTCATAAGAACATAAGAACAAAAGAGCGTAAGGAGTCTGCAAGAGGTCGGTTGGCCTATACAAAGCAGCTCCTGTAAGCCTAGTGAATTTATCCTCCTATTCTTGAATGTATCTATTGTGTATGTATGTATGTATCATGCAGGCCAAATCTTTAAACTATTTATTATTATTATTATTTTTCTTTTTATATTTTATGGAGGTGGGAAGAGGCTGAAAAATAAACTGGTGGCTGGCATTACTTTTCTCACCTGTTCCTCACCCCTGCCTGGGCACCACCCGGTAAACACAGAGGCACGCACCTTTCCTGCAGACCTTCCCGCGCTGGCAACCCCGTACGCAGGTTCCCGAGTCAGGGTGGCACTTATCATTGAGACAGTTTTGGCACTTCTGTTCACAGTCCGCACCATAGTGACCAGTGGGGCACTCTGGAAAACCACCACAGCCGACACTGATTAGTATTCTTACCTCTTAAACAATGAGGCTCAGCACCCAACGTAACTTCACCATCGTCGTTATTTCCTCTACTTCTGGTTCCAATTTTCTTGCTTGAATATACAACAACAACAACAATGGTGACACCTCCTCCTCCTCCTTCTTCTCCTCCTCCTCCTCCTCCTCTTTTTCCTCTTCCTCTTCCTCCTCCTCCTCCTACTACTACTACTACTACTACTACTACTCCTACTACCCCTACTACTACCGCTATTACTATCCCAATTACTATTATTGCTACTACTACTACTCCTACTACTCTACTACTACTACTATTATTGCTGCTACTACTACTACTACTACTACTACTCTACTACTACTACCACTACTACTACTACTACTACTACTACTACTACTACTATTATTGCTACTACTACTATTATTATTGCTGCTACTACTACTACTACTACTACTACTACTACTACTACTACTACTAGTTGTTTCTACTGGTGCTGGTGCTGCTTCTGCTACTGCTACAAGGTACTTTTTTTTTACAGCTAGTGGAAAACAAAGACAACAAAGACATAAAACAGCCCACTAAATTCTGCTCCGAATAAGAGCAGAAGGAAAAAGAGGCCAAAAGAAAGGTCATTTTCGGGTGGAGAGGTGTCTTGATACTCTCCTCTTGAATGAGTTTAAGTCGTAGGCAGAAGGAAATACATACGAAGGAAGGCTATTCCAGAGTTTACCAGCGAAAGGATAACAGAATGAAGACGCTGGTTAACTCCTGCATAAGGGATTTTGGATATAATAGGGATGTGCAGGAGCAGAGAGTCGTGTGCAGCGGGGCAGTGGGATGGAGGGAGGCATGCAGTTAGCAAGTTCAGAAGAGCAGTCAGCATGAAAGTATCGATAGAAGATAGAAAGAGATGCAACATTGCGGCGAAATTTAAGAAGTATGCTAGTAAGAGGGGGGGAGCTGATGAGACGAAGAGCCTTTGACTCCACTCTGTCTACTACACATGAGATGCAGGCATACTCAAAGTGAACCCTACACTATGGACCGGAAACTTGCCCCACCCTTGTCATTAAGCCGTGAATTTTGGAAAATCAACCGTTTTGGGGTGAATCGCCATAACTCTCTTATTTCTTGGGCTACAGAAATGTTTTTGGTATCAACCGACGGCAAAATGAAAGGGCAATATGTTTTAATAAGCGACTGTGCTAAAAAAACGACTGGAAAGGGTAAAACAATCAATAAATTTGCAAAAAATATAAAAAGGCTAACAGACTTGGAGAGGCGGATTAATGCCTTTGGTAATAAGTGTCTACACAGAATCATGGGATATCGCTGGAATGACTTTGTGTCAAACCAGCGACTACTTCGTGAGACTGATTCGACATATATTACCTGCATAGTCCGACAACGCCAACTCCGGCTATTCGGGCACGTGGCACGTTACCCAGAAGCTGATCCTGCTCATTGGGTTGCTTCTATAAGAGATAATCCTGAGTGGAGGAGGCCAAGAGAATGCCCACGGAGTTCCTGTCTTTAGCAAGTAGATAGATCCTGCCAGGAGTTACTTGGGATGAGAAAGGGGCCTGCATCGCGACTTGCCCGGGGGACCCCAGGGATTGGCATCATGGGGTGGGCGAGGCGACGCGTCCCCCCGGCGTATGCCCCCATTGATTGATCTGTCTGAATCACATTGACACAAATCTACTGCATGAAAACAGTACGTCTGTGTCTGTGTGATCCCATCCCGTCTTTGTGAGAGAAGCTTGTCCTTTGTAAACACGACTCATCTTGTACACACAACTTTCTGAGTTACTAAGTGGTATAAGTATTTATCACGAACCTATTTCCGCCAAAAGACGAGGTTGATTCAGTTGATGTATGTGCATAGTTAATGCATATATTACAGAAAGCCTGATTAAACTCATCTTTGCATCGTTATAAAGAGATGGCGAGAAGAATTTGTGACTGTCAGGTTTGCAGGAGAATGGCTTTGTTTTGCAAGACATAGAGCAAAATGAGCAATGCTTTCTTTTATCATTATATTTCCATGAGAAATTATTTTCATCTTTTTAATTATATATTGTGGTGAATTGCCTCACAGCTGTTTTAGACAAGCAAATGAGTGGCATTGATTGTATTTTGGTCACCTTCCCGCCGAAGCACCGGATACAGTGCTGCCATCTACCAAAATTTAGCTTAGAGAGTACCCGGTCACTAGATGGCGTCGTGAGCGCTGCCATGTGATGAGGTTTGTTAAGAAAGATGGCGTCAGGAGTCAGGAGTAATAATAATAATAATAATAATAATAATAATAATAATAATAATAATAATAATAATAATAATAATAATAATGACAGTAATGATAATGATAATAATAATAACAATAATAATAATAATAATAATAATAATACACACACACACACACACACACACACACACACACACACACACACACACACACACACACCTTCTGAGCAGGTCCGACCAAGCCGATAATGTGAGAAACCTGCGGCACAGGAACAGCCATACGGATAAGGCTGGCAGATGGTGAGTCCTCGACAGCTTCTCTCCCGCTCCTCTTCCTCTCCCACCTGAGTGCCACGCAAGTCTTGGCTGCAGCTGAACTGACACTTATTTCCAAACCATCCCGCTGGACAGGCTGTGGCGGGCGAGAAATGTTTGTGAAGGCGGTGGTAGTGGCGGTGCTTACAATAATTATTAACATGCCTCTCAGGACAGATGGGCCGTCTCCCTGGACACATCGGTAAGGACACACGTCATCTGTGCCCTGCTGAGCGGTGCCTTACCGTACTGGCAGGTTTTCCCGATGAAGCCCGGCGCACACACACAGGTCCCCAGGTGGCTGTGGCACTGGCCGCCGTTGAGGCACTGTGGGCATCTCTCTCGACATTTTGGGCCGTAGAGATCCTTACGGCAACCTATTGGGACGATGGCGTGGAAAGATAATGGGGTTAAATGTTAAATTAAATATTAGGAATAAGATGATATTCAAAAGTTTAAAAAAATTAACGTGAAACTTATGATATTAAAGCACTCATTCGATTTTTTTATATCATGTTTTGATGATTTCGTGACATGGTATTCATCTCAATAGTGAAACAATCCATTATAGGCAGATTATATGAGCCAAAATGTTACTACAATGAAAAGTATTTAGTTTTATGAAAATACATATTTCGGAGTCACAGCTGGGCGTCGGTTTTAACATGATAAGTACAAAAGTAACTCGTACGAAATCGGGTTTGTGCTAAAGCGAGGTGTTGTTTAGTGGAATCTAGTAATAGAGTGGTACTGGGGGGGGGGAGAGAGAGAGAGAGAGAGAGAGAGAGAGAGAGAGAGAGAGAGAGAGAGAGAGAGAGAGAGAGAGAGAGAGAGAGAGAGAGAGAGTCCTATTTTTCATATAACCAATCAGGCAGACAGGATGGTGTACAGACATGGAAAAGGGAGAGTAAAATCAACATGTAAATGACTCCTTTTCCTAAGAAGGCGGATCATCAGCCTGCCGAGGAACGCACCTCTTATCATCCAGTCCATGTTAGCCCAATGTGTATCTTCTATGTTGATGGATGTGTCTTTGAAGGTGTAAATTCCTGCATTAGAGGAACTGGCAGAATTGATGGAGAGTGGAAGACTACCCGGGACCCAATTTGTATCAGGGAGTCGCTGGAACAGGACGTCGACAGGTGATTGTTCAGTTGGTTTTCTTTTCATCATGCCGAGAGAAATATTGTCTCTCAAGCTGACTCTCAAGGTGGCTACCCGGGACTGGTACTGGGCTGAGGATGGGGAGAGAATACAGTTACATACACCACGTCACACACCTAAGACTCTTGTAGGGGAGAGGAGGGGAATTCCACTCTTCGAAGCATGCTAATAACTGACATATTCGGGAGACTAATTTAAGGTCGTATTATAAGACATTTCGTGGCCCAAGAAAACCTATTTGACAAGGCTTTCGTAGGAGTTTGGGGCATTTTCTGGAGTAGTTTTATGATCCTGGTGGTAGTTTGACCCTTCCTCTGTACCGCGTGAACCTAAAGAAACACTCATTAGAACCCGACTGACCCCCTCTTTGACCTTTAGAAATAGCTGATGTGAGAAGCGAACGTGTCTTATAATATCGACGTAAATCCCTTTCTCAACATACCACCCGGGATTTGAACACGGGGCCTCAAGACGGGAGGCGGACACTAGCATCAAACTAAGGGGAACCCCGTGGCTGAAGACCTCTTGGAGTTTCTTCGCGTCTCGTGGCCATACACGGCTTCCCTTCTCCCATTTACATCAGTTTCTTTGTGCTTCGACCTCTAGGTTTATGACGCAATTCCTTTCCAACGCCGGGCATCACAACACATCAGACAACAATAAACATAGGTTTCCTTCATATACACACATACATATACATATTTCCTTCATATTCATATATAGCTAACCAGCATCTTCATTCCTTCATCCCCTTCACCGGTAAACTCTGGAAACAGCCTTCCTTCGTCTGTATTTCCTCCTGCCTATGACTTGAACTCTTTCAAGAGGAGAGTACATATATATCAAAACACCTCTCCACCCGAAATTGACCTCTCTATTGGCCACTTTTACTTCTATCTTTTAGGAGCAGTGATTAGCGGGCTTTTTTCTACTTTTTGTTGTTGCCTTGAGTTGCTTCCTTGCCTGTAAAAAAAAATACACACAAGCACGCAGCTCTACACTTATGTACATAATCACAATCAATCACATACATTCATGCACATGTATAGTTACGCTGGATAGAAAAAATAACATAGTTGCAGCACAAGCAGAATTACCAAACATACCATACCAACACTGAGGCACACAAGCGCTCGTACTTTCCACTCACAATACGAACAAGCTTCTCCAACATATTTGTAAGTACCTCTACTGATCTGTAATAATAAAATTCAAGTTCTGTAAGTTGCCCTGTACGCTGGAATCTTTTTTATTGTTCACTGCTTCTTGAACTTCAAATAGTGGTCAATTTTCGCATCAAAAATACATTGAACGCATTGCAGAAGTGGAGGAAGTGAAAAAAAAGAAGCAGAAGAAGGAAAGAAAGAGGAAAATGTTACAGAATAAAGAGTGAAAAGAAAGATGGAGACATGGAAGAGCAGGAGACGGCAAACCTACTGGCTTATAACAAGGCTGCATAATTTTAGGAGGAGGAGGAAGAGGAGGAGGAGGAGGAGAGAATAAGAGTGAAAATGAGGCAAAGAGCTAGGAGAAGGAGGAGGAGGAGGAGGAGGAGGAGGAGGAGAGAATAAGAGTGAAAATGAGGCAAAGAGCTAGGAGAAGGAGGAGGAGGAGGAGGAGGAGGAGAGAATAAGAGTGAAAATGAGGCAAAGAGCTAGGAGAAGGAGGAGGAGGAGGAGGAGAGAGAGTAAGAGTGAAGAGGTAAAGGGCTAAGGACGTGAGTGTGAGGGGTTCAGGAAAGGAAACACACACGTACGCCTCTCCCCCCCCCCCCCCATACACACGAGAAAACTGAAAGTACAGAAAGTTTATTTAACTGCTGGATGTAAGGAAGGCCCTGGGGGAACAGGATATTAAGGATAATTAAGAAATATACACTACCACAAATATGGAAATACAACTAGGTACACACACACACACACACACACACACACACACACACACACACACACACACACCTTCAGGGTATTGCACCACTGCCAGCACGTCCTTGTCTCTTCGGCTGCCCAGGAGACGCACGGCATTAACGTTGCTCTTTTTGTTGAAGTCGAACACCAGTTTGGGAGAGCCGTCGCCTGAGCTGTTGTCTAGGTGAATTATAGTGCCAGTTAGACCATGGTGGGTGCATGGCTATAACAAATACAGCTAGACACCTGCTGGTATGTAAAGGTGGATTGAAGCAACACCAATGACCTTGACATGAACATGGATTACAAACTTGGTCTTCAGGAATAGTAATGTCGGAAACTTGCCTCTAGCTTCAATGAAAACTGGAACACTGATTTCAAGGATGAATTTTATGGCATTACTACGTGACTAACAATGGAATGCATGAACTGAAATGGTGGTAGTACAGGTGACTTAAGACTTATTTTTGGGCCCAATTATTGATAT